>NC_134361.1:80092335-80197335 GCF_048569485.1 Anomaloglossus baeobatrachus
CGAGCAACGATAAGTTGAGTATTTTTGCACGATCACAGTCGCTCCTAGCTGTCACATGCTATGATATGTCAAACGATGCCGGATGTGCGTCACTAACGACGTGACCCCGACGACATATCCTTTGATATATCGTAGCGTTTAAGGGGCCCTTTAGTTAATACAGATGATTTTAATCTCTAAGAAATGTTCAGGTCCAACAACTATAAAAATATATTTTCTTTTTGTAAACATATAACAAAGAACCATACGTCCTTCATTCACCTTCTTTTACTCATTAAAGAGGACCAACCACCAGGATTTTCCTATATAAACTAAACCAGTGCTATACTGGCTCTATCATGCTGATTCTATACATCCCTTTAGTTGTGAGATCGGAGGTATACTTTCTGAAATACAGGCATGTAAAGTTTGTGAAATGCACTGTTATTTGATTGATAGCAGTTACAGAATATCTAATAGGTAGGTCTGGTTCTGCTAGTTATTCCCGCCCCTGTCTGCTGCCTGTCCTTCCTCCCCTTGTCTCTGTTATTATAAAGGAGGAAAGAGGGAGGAAAGCCAGGCAGCAGACAGGGGCGGGAATAACTAGCAAAAGCCGACCCACCTATTAGATATTCTGCAGCACCTATCAATCAAATAACAGTGTATTTCACAAATTTTACTTGCCTATATTTCAGAAAGTATACATCCGATCTCATAACTAAAGGTATGTATAGAATCAGCCTGATAGTGCCAGTATAGCACTGGCTTTAATTTATATAGCAAAATCCTGGCGGTTGGTCCTCTTTAAATATGGAGGAGCATCTGTAATACACAATACAGAGTTCATAGATATAACTTTTTGCATTAAGGTCAGCAATACCATCCAATTCATGGCGAGAAATCACAAGAATAAAGTAGAACAATGGCTCTTTAATGTTGTGTAATCACAAAAAATTAATTTATTACCTTGGAAAATATAGACTGTAAATGTCCTTTTTCTACAGTAATTCGTACTTATTTGAAAATTATATAATCGGTGTGAATAATGTATTTTCCCCAGTGCCATGGCACACTTTCAACGGATACCCTGCTGATATAATGGAGTGTAATATGATGTATGTTCAGCAGGTAGCATTCAGGTACATACTGTGTGTACTATGTAACTTTGGAGTAACACATACAATGAATGGACTGCACATAGTTAATGCACAATCACATGAATAAATCTAGATCCACTTTTGAAAAGGTACATACGGCAAGTCTACAGTAATTTACTAGTTTTACTATGGAGCACATTTATAGTATGCAGAAGTGCCAGCATGCAGTTTCCACTACCAACCAATTTGACATAGGCTTGCATTGTTTCTTATGCATTTCATACACTGTTTACAGCAATATAAGTGTTGAAATTGAACTAAATGAGGTTGAATCATACTGACGATACAGACTAATGTGCGTAAGTAAAGGCTATGTGTATCACTATGTTCACCGAGGCTTATAGAAACCAATAAAATGTCATCTTGTACATTTCACATTTGTATTCACTTTATCTAAAAGGACAAGTACACATATATCATCCTTTTAAGTGTATGGGGAAAAAAAACAAGTAAAACCCCAGCAAATTTGTGTAAAAAATGCATTTACGCAGCATTTTACTGCCAACACTGGTTTTTGGTACAGAAAAATTGTGCTGCAATTATTCAATGTGTGTACATAGACCTTGGTGTGTTACTGTGCAACTTGCAATTTACCCGTAATAAGCTTTAATCTGGCTGTCAACTAGAAATGAGTCATGAGTAAAGGTGAGCAGACCAGAAGTTTGATGTTTGGTGTTCGTATAGAACACAGACTTTACAAAAAAGCAGAACCGGAAGTGCGGTGAAACGTGCGTCGAGGTGGGGGTAGCGTTTGTGCAGCATAGGACATACACATGGCTACAGGTAACGATATTGGCCTAATGTCTTTTATGTAGGTCCAAGAGGCTGGTACATTGTACAAACGTATATATCAGTTCTTTACGCAGGGGACTAGTGGGACTAGTTGAGTTATACATTAATATTGATTTATAATGATCTATGATGGTCTGATCTATGCACTTTATATTTGTAGTCCTACCACCCTTACTTTTCATGATATGTAACCCTTACAAGCTGTGATACCTCTAATTTTTTATATGTCAATGTACTGTTCTCTCTTCAGCCACCCTTTGTAGTACGGTTTTCCCCCTATGTCCTGATAGTGTAGTTTATGAATAAAGTATATTCATTACTGTATATATTTTCATATTATCTAATAGATTTTCTATTGAGCAATATATATATATTTACCTGTGTGAGGTCATACCCATGTGACTTCATATCAGCTTTGTTAGCTGAGGCGCTACCCATTTTGGTCACATGGGTATGACCTCACACACGTCCTGCAAAAGACAAAGTGGATGGTTTGTATAATACTTATGCTAATTCTAACAGGGGGAGGAGATAACTATAAATATATTATCTGATCCTCAGCTGCTGTCACTCAACAAGCAGCTAATTTTATAAACTTTACTTTTTTGGACTTAAAAACCTAAACATCTGAGTTGACAACTAAAGGTATGTAGAGACTCAGCCTGATAGTGCCAGTATAGCACTGGCTTTAGGTTATATACGAACATCCTGGTGATTGGTTCCCTTTAAAGCCCCAATTCAGCGTTTTCAGTGCTGGAGTTGTGCTTTTAATGTAAGGTTTCTGCCATTAATAAAATACTCACCCTCTAGTGTCTTCACCTTTTTTCAGCATTGCGCTAGTTCTGTGACGCCATTTTGTGACTGCAACTTCTGAATAAAATAGCAGACAGCATCCCAGGGGGTATTTTCAGTGGGGTTTAATTCATCAGAAAAAAATGTGACATTTCGCCCTATAAATGCTTGACAAAGCCTATTTGTAGGGCGAAACGTTGCATTTTTTTCTCATGAATTAAACCACACTGAAAATACCCCCTGGGATGCTGTCTGCTATTTTGGTATGATTTGGCCAAGTGATTCCCTTGGATTAACCTACGTCCCTACCTCTGTGAAAAGGTTTCTTTACCTGTGGTGCTGTGGACACACCTATATGCTGTATGCAACTTGTGACGGTGCGGAAGTCAGACATTTCATCACAAGCTCTCAATACAAGTCTATGAGAGCCAGAACAAGGCAAGGACAAGGCTCTCATAGACTTGCATTAAGTCTGGCACGCTCCATGAGACACTGGAGCATGTGGCAGGTCAGAAACAGCAAGAAACCGACCAGAGCAAGCTGAAAACAGATGAAGACACCAAAGGTTGAGTATTAGACAAGGGACAGGGGACTTAGATTATAAGCACCACTACAGCAGTGATATATATATACTGTATATATATATATATATATATATATATATATATATATATATATATATATATATATATATATATAAATAAAAATGTTGGAGTGGTGCTTTAAGAAAAACATCTCTGCGACAATGATCCCAAATATTTAGATCCTGTCTGTGAACCGGGGTCCTATATTAAACTAGAGAATGATTGCTCGCCTAGATCACTATCCAAAATGCCCCCATACACATTAAACTAAACCTCCCTAAAATTTTGACAGGATGAGGATACCATCTGATGTGCTTCGGAGCTACTCAACTTTCACATGTGCTACAATCTTTACAACAATAGAACTTGTTTCAGTAGCAAAATTATCCAGGTTCCCTTTGCTATTTTAATAAAACAAAGATACACCCACCCAAAACAGCACAATTATACAATAATGCATTCTTGAGGAGCAAGAGATTTGGTTTAGTAGAAACATCAGAGGTGCGAACGTGTGCGGAAAGGAAAAAGAACAGCAATTATGTATTCACACTGCCTTAATTTAACACCGAATCTGGCTGTATACATTCAATCAAGAGATAATTGATTTAGCTCTGACTTGGTGCAGAATAATCAAAGAATGCTAACAGGGTGCACTCAATATAATTAAGAAATCTTTGTATCCAGTATTTACAAGCAAGTTTGTTAAGTGAGACAGGAAGCATGCGCTGCTGAACATTCATTATACCCGAGAAAGCTCTGGAATACATTAAAAGAACGCACAATATCGGTTTCAAGTTCTTGGTTAACAAAATGTTTTTAACTTCAGTCTGTTTTATTTGTTTTTATACATAAGTAACATGTTATAGAAGTTAAAAGATTATTATATTGTAAGCAGTAATCATTTGGGAAAATCTGTGAACAGAGAGTCTACGGGTTTACTGTGTAGGACTGCATATACTGGATTTCATGATTACTCTGTGCAGAGCATCTTGCACACTAGGAGATGCTCTGCTGCTCTTTCCTGGACTATTGAGCTAGCAGTGACACGATTCCTATGTGCAGAGCATCTTGCACATTAGGAGATGCTCTGCTGTGTTTTCCTGGACTACTGAGCTAGGAGCTAGCAGTGACACAATTCCTCTGTGCAGAGCATCTTGCATATGAGGAGATGCTCTGCTGTGTTTTCCTGGGCTTCTGGCTGGCAGGTTGATTGACAGCGCTGGATTCCATGCTGGCTCTGGGACGTGCTGGTTACTCAGGTCTTTCATCTTCTGGGTAATTGTTCTGTTTCTTTACTGAGCATGCTTTCCTAAAACCTTGCCAGTCGTACATTCTGGTTCAGTTGTTGTGCTGTTAGCCTGTGTTCTTGTTAGTATTCTGATCTGTTGTTTCTTCACCCCGGCTGTTGTTTTGACTCCTCTCTGCCAGCTCTCTGTTTCTGTCATGACTTCCTGGCTTTAGATCCCAAACCATTACCTGACCACGTCTCAGTTTACTCTCTGAATTTATTATGTGCCGTCCTGGAATTCTGACCCCTGGATTGTGACCTGACTATGCTTCTGTGTACTCCTTAAATCCATCTGTGTCCTCCTGTTACCAGACCCTGGCTCTCCTGACTACTCTTCGGTTTCTTTAACCCGTAAGTAGTGACTGCATTACACTGGATATATGTAAACATCGTCTTCATATATTCTTTCCATCATGTAATGTCTGACCTTGGTACATTATATAGGCTTTATGTATAGTGGAATCTATGATTGCAGCAAATACTTAGACACTACATACTTCAAGGTCTTGGTATGCACAGTAGATAGTCATGGCCAAGTGTTGGGACCCTTGAAATTATTCCAGAAAATGAAGTATTTCTCCCAGAAAACTATTGCAATTACATATGTTTTATTATTCACATGTTCATTTTGTTTGTATGTTTTGGAACAACAACAACAAAAAAAAAAACCAAAACAACAAATTGGACATAATTTCCACAAAATTCCCAAAATGGGACAAAATTGTTGTCACCTTTCCAAACTTATGGGTAAACAACTTTTTCCCAGCATGTGATGCTAGTTTCAACTCACCTGTGGCAAATAACAGGTGTGAGCAATATGAAAATCACACCTGAAATCAGATAAAATGGGGAGAAGTTGACTCAATAGTTGCATTGTGTGTGTGCCACCTTAAGCATAGAGAACAGAAAGAGGAGACGAGAACTATCTGAGGAATTGAGAACCAAAATTGCGGAAAAATATAATCAATCTCAAAGTTATAAGTCCAACTCCAGAGATCTTATTGTTTCTTTGTTCACGGTGTGCAACTTAATCCAAACGTTTGCCATAGCTGTAGAAAAAGACATGGACCGCACATCCAAAAATCATACTTTGAGTTAATGCCACAAGGCAAAAGTTTATGTATTAGAACATGAGGTTCTTGGTTTAACATTCTGATCAGACTGTATGAAGTCCACTGCCATGTCACAGCGAACCTCTGAGTAAAGGGTGCTTTACACGCTGCGACATCGCTAACGATATATCATCGGGGTCATGTCATTAGTGACGCACATCCGGCTCTGGTAGTGACATAGCAGCATGTGACACCAAGGAGCGACGATCAACAATCTCAAAATCGTTCAAAAATCGTTGACACATCGCTCCTTTCCTTAAAATCGCTGCTGCCACAGGTACGATGATGTTCGTCGTTCCTGCGGCATCACACATCGCTATGTGTGACGGTGCAGGAACGACGAACATCTCCTTACCTCCGTCTACCGGCAATGAGGAAGGAAGAAGGTGGGCGGCATGTTCTGGCCGCTCATCTCCTCTCCTCCTCTGCTATTGGCCGGCTGCCATGTGACGCCGCAGTGACGTCGCTATGACGCCGACGCACCTCCCCCTTGAGGGAGGGATTGTTCGGCGGTTACAACGACGTCGCTGAGAAGGTATGTGCATGTGACAATGCCATAGCGATAATATTCGCTATGGCAGCGAGCACCAAATGTCGCACGAACGACAGGGGCGGGTGCTATCGCGCTCAACATCGCTAGCAATTAGAGTTGAGCGCGGTTCGTGGTTCTCCAGTTCGCGGTTCGAGTGATTTTGGGGGCTGTTCTAGATCGAACTAGAACTCGAGCTTGTTGGTAAAGCTCGATAGTTCTAGTTACATTCGAGAACGGTTCTAGCAGCAAAAAGACAAGCTAATTACTAGCTGCCTTTCCGCGGTAATAGTGTAAGACACTCTGTGACTCACACTATTATGACATTTCAGTGTATAGTGTGCGGGAACAGCGCATTCAAATCACTGCTGCTGGGATAATGGCGATCTCCATTTTTTTTTTCTGTTCTTCCTTCGCTCCCTAAGCACGCGTGTAGTGGAGCGGGCCAGCATGTCAGCCAATCCCAGACACACACACAGCTAAGTGGACTTTAAGCCAGAGAACCAACGGCATTTGTGATAGGAAGTCCATGTTACATGTCCCTGCATTATAAATACGGGCATCTGCCTTCTGCGTCTGGGTGTCAGTCACCGCTGGTGCAGCTCCTGTCTCCGATACTGCTGTGTACGCTCTACACACAGCGCTATACAGAATAGGGATAGAAGGTTCTTTCAGCCCTTGTAAGGGCTAATAACAGCAGGCTCAGAGCCATAGGTGACAGTCAGGTCCGTGGAAAGAGTTTTTAACAGCTACAGATAAGAGCGTCTGTGTAGCTAAGGTCAAGGAGTTCCTTGCTGCATTTCACCATTAGGAGGAATAGAAAGTGAGGCTTCTTTTCCTCTACACTGATCCACAACCCGGCCACTGTACCCTCCTGCCCTTTGCACACTCAAGCTCATTGTTACTAAGCCAATATACTAGCAAACACTGAGGAAACTTAGTGGCATCCTAAAAGTGGCTGTTGGACTTCCATTAGTGTCCCACTGGTGCAAATCTATTTGCAGCACCTCTGCATTGCACACTCAAACTCATTTTTACTAAGCTATTATAATAGCAAACTGTGCTGCCATTTTAAGGGCCATAGTTTCATTGTCCGGGATAGTTATTGTTGTTTGTTCTGCTGTCAATAAAGGTAGACCACCACTGCAATCTACACCACCTCTCAATTTTCACTACCACATTTTAAGTGGACATTCTTTTTGCTAGCAAATTGAGTGGCAAAATGACAGATGCTGGTGGAAAGGGGAAGAGGTGTGTTGGAAAAGGAAAAAAAGGTTGTGTCTGTGGGGAAGGTGGCAAAGCTCCATTAACATCTGCTGAAGATAGACCATCTTCCAGCAAAAGTAAGATGTCTACTACTTTCCGTGGACAATCGGATGTGCTCCCTTTTTTACAAACATGAACAACTGGAACAAAGGTAGATGTTGCCCAAAAAAAGAAAATGCTTGAATGGATCTCAAGTGGTCCAACAAGTGCCCTCTCCTCCACCTCAACTACCGCATCCAAAAAACACCAGTCCTCTGAGTTGTCATCCCAATCACTCTTGCTTTCTCCCAGCTCTCAAGTCTCCATCCGCCCTGCACAGTATGGTGGAACTGAGATGGCTGAGTCTGCAGAGCTGTTCAGTAACACTATAGCCTGGGAATCAGAGGTCTGCTCCCAAGCTACAGTGAGTACAGACCAGGAAATGGTCTGCAGTGATGCCCAGAACCTTTGTGACTCAGATTCAGGCCATGATGACCAAGTTTCTGAGCATAATGTTGACCCTTATTCACAAACTGAAACACCTGTTGTAATAGACATTGAGGAACATACTGATGATGATGATACGCAGATACCAGACTGGAATGACAACTTAAATATTCTTTCAGGGCAGGAAGAGACTCGGTCTGAGGGGGAGGGGAGTGCAGACAACACTTGATGAGGAACTTCTAGATCCCACCTACTGTCAACCCACAGTCAGGCACTCGAGGAGGTCAACAGAGGCGGTGGAGGAGGATGCTACTAACGACGAAGTTACCTTGCGCCTTCCTGGACAGAGTTGGAGTACTGGTAGCACGTCTACAACTGCATCCTCAGCCACCACTCTGCCTCTGAGCACTAGTCGGGGTGGATCAGCAGGTCGCATGCCCTATAAGCCTTGCCTAGCCTGGTCCTTTTTTGACATAGCAAAAGATCGCCCAAATCATGTGATCTGTAAAATTTGTCATGATTCTTTTAGTAGAGGGCAAAACCTCTGCAGTTTGACAACTTCTTCCATGAATCGTCACATGAATAAATATCATATGTCCCAATGGGAAGCTCACCGTGCTGCAATGCGGCCTAGCGGAGTGGACCATCCACCGCCTGTCCCTTCCAGTGCATCCGCGCGCTCTTCATCTTCTAGGACTGTGGGGACAGCTGTCACACCTGGTTTTCCACGCACAACTTCCACCACTGTAACCGCAACAGGCAGTTTGCTTGGTAGGTCGTCAGTTGTTTGGAAGGGGAAACAAGTGCATGTGTACAGCTCTCTCAGACATCGATAGCACCAACGTTGGATGAAGGGAACATCATTTCTATGCCTGCACTTTCCTCACAAAGCTGCTTTTTTCCAGGGACACCCTACTCACCACCATTTACACACAGCAGCCAGATCTCTGTCCCTCAGATGTGGACAAATAAAAGGCCATTTCCTGCGACCCATGACAAAGCTAAGAGGTTGACTTTATCCCTCTGTAAGTTCTAGGCTACCGAAATGCTGCCTTTCTGCCTGGTGGACACACAGGATTTTAGAGACCTTATGTCTGTCGCTGTGCCCCAGTACCAGATGCCCAGTCGCCACTACTTGGTGCCTGCGCTACACCAGCATATCGCACACAACATCACCGCTTCAGTGAGAAACTCTGTGTGAACAGGTGCATTTAACCACAGATACTTGGACCAGTAAGCATGGACAGGGATGTTACATGTCACTGACTGGGCACTGGGTAATTATGGTGATAGATGGTGAAGGGTCTGCTGCACAAGTCTTGCCATCCCCACGACTTGTGTGTCAATCCTCTGTCTATCCAAGTTCCTCCACTGCTTCTGCCTCTTCAACCTCGTCTGGGTCCTCCACCTCTGCCCCAAGCCTGCCTGGTCAGGCCACCAGCGTAGTAACTGCGCAGAAGGAATCACGCACCCCTCATTACTATGCTGGCAGCAGAGCATAACGGCATCAGGCGGTCTTTGTCTTGAAATGTCTTGGAACTAAGAGTCACACAGCGGCTGAGTTGTGGGCAGCTCTGGAGACTGAGTTTGGTTAATGGTTGTCTCCACTCAACCTGCAGCCTGGTAAGGCCTTGTGCAACAATGCTGCAAACCTGGGTGCGGCCATTTGCCTGGGCAAGGTGACACACGTGCCTTGTATGGCTCACGTGTTGAACCTTGTTGTCCAGCAATTTTTAACACACTATCCCGGCCTAGATGGCCTTCTGAACAGGGCACAAAAACTATCTGCTCACTTCCGCCATTCAACCGCCGCAGCTGAGCGACTTGCCTCGCTCCAGAAGTCTTTCAGCCTGCCGGTTCATCACCTGAAATGCGATGTGCCGACACGCTGGAATTCGACTTTCCACATGTTACAGCGACTGTGGCAGCACCGCCGAGCCCTGGTGCAATATGTCATGACGTATAACCTGGGCCAACGAGATGCAGAGGTGGGGCAGATCACCCTGATGGAGTGGTCTCAGATCAAGGACCTATGCTGCACCCTTCTGCACAGTTTCAACACGGCGACGAATATGTTTAGCACTGACAATGCCATTATCAGTATGACAATTCCAGTCGTTTACATGCTAGAGCACACGCTAAACACTATTCGGACTCAGGGGGTGGGACAACAGGAAGGGGAGGAACTACAGGAGGATTCATATGCGCAAGAGACAACAACATCACCAAGGTCCAGACGTTCATCACCAAGGCGGCAGGCATGGGACCATGGGGGACAGGGATCAACAAGGGCGCATGGTAGCAGGCGAAATGTTGAGGAAGGTGCAGGAGAACATGAAGAAATGGAGGATGAACTGTCCATGGACATGGAAGACTCAGCGGATGAGGGAGACCTTGGTCAAATTTCAGTTGAAAGAGGTTGGGGGGAGATGTCAGAGGAAGAAAGAACGGGTAGCACCTCTATGCCACAAACACAGCATGGACTTGGTCCGCATGGCTGCGCCAGACACATGAGCGCCTTCTTGCTGCACTACCTCCAACATGACCCTCGTATTGTCAAAATTAGAAGTGATGATGAGTACTGGCTTGCCACACTATTAGATCCCCGGTAGAGTTGAGCGCGGTTCGTGGTTCGAGGTTCTCCAGTTCTAGGCTCGAGTGATTTTGGGGCCTGTTCTAGATCGAACTAGAACTCGAGCTTTTTGCAAAAGCTCGATAGTTCTAGAAACGTTCGAGAACGGTTCTAGCAGCAAAAAAACAGCTAATTCCTAGCTTGGTTTCCGCTGTAATAGTGTAAGTCACTCTGTGACTCACACTATTATGACATTTCAGTGTATAGTGTGCGGGAACAGCGCCTTCAGATCACTGCTGTTTCTATAATGGCGATCGCCATTTTTTTTTTTTTTCCTTGTCTTCCTTCCCTAAGCGCGCGCGTGTAGTGGGGCGGCCCAGCATGTCAGCCAATCCCAGACACACACACAGCTAAGTGGACTTTTAGCCAGAGAAGCAACGGCATGTGTGATAGGATGTCCATGTCACATGTCCCTGCATTATAAAACCGGACATTTTCCTCCAGGACGCCATTATCTCTTCTGCGTCTTTGGTGTCAGACATCACTGTCGCAGCTCCGTCCTCCTGAGTCCTATCGCCAATACAGCTGTATGCGCTCCATACACAGCGCTGGACAGCTTAGGGATAGCACTTTCTAGCAGTCCTTTAAAGGGCTCAAACCGTTAGGGTCAGAGCCATAGGTGACAGGTCCTGAAAACAGCGACAGCGTCTGTGTAGCCAAGGTCAGGGATTTCCTCCCTGCATTTCCCTATTAGGAGGGAATAGAAAGGCAGGCTTCCATTCCTCTACCCAGAGCCCCACAATCCTGCCACTGTACCCTCCTGTCCTCTGCACACTCCAACTCATTATAACTAAGCCATTATACTAGCAAACACTCAGTGTACCTAGTGGCATCCTAAACGTGGCTATTGGACTTTGCTATAGTCACACTAGTGCAAAGACATTTGCAGAGCACGTCTGCCTGCATTGCACACTCCAACTCATTATTATAACTAAGCCATTATACTAGCAAACACTCAGTGTACCTAGTGGCATCCTAAACGTGGCTATTGGACTTTGCTATAGTCACACTAGTGCAAAGACATTTGCAGAGCACGTCTGCCTGCATTGCACACTCCAACTCATTATTATAACTAAGCCATTATACTAGCAAACACTCAGTGTACCTAGTGGCATCCTAAACGTGGCTATTGGACTTTGCTATAGTCACACTAGTGCAAAGACATTTGCAGAGCACGTCTGCCTGCATTGCACACTCCAACTCATTATTATAACTAAGCCATTATACTAGCAAACACTCAGTGTACCTAGTGGCATCCTAAACGTGGCTATTGGACTGTTGTCTAGTCACACTAGTGCAAAGACATTTGCAGAGCACGTCTGCCTGCATTGCACACTCCAACTCATTATTATAACTAAAGCCTGCTTTACACGGTACGACCGATTGTGCGATTTCACAATCGATCGTACCCGCCCCCGTCCTTTTTGCGTCACGGGCAAATCGCTGCCCGTGTCGCACAAAGTTAGTAACCCCCGTCACACATACTTACCTCTCGTGCGACCTCGCTGTGGGCGGCGAACGTCCACTTCCTGGAGTGGGAGGGACGTTCGGCGTCACAGCGACGTCACACGGCCGCCGGCCAATAGAAGCGGAGGGGCGGAGATGAGCGGGACGTAAACATCCCGCCCACCTCCTTCCTTCCACATAGAGACGGCGGCGGCCGCGGGAGGCAGGTGAGCTGCTCATCGTTCCCGTGGTGTCACACGGAGCGACGTGTGCTACCACGGAAACGATGGTCAACTAAAGTAAACGATATTATGGAACCTAACGAGCAGTACCCGACTCACGATTTGTGAGCGATACTGCGTCGCTAGGAGGTGTCACACAGGCCGGCATCGCCAGCGATGCCGGATGTGCGTCACAAAAACCGTGACCCCGACGATCTATCGCACGATAGATTGCCTGGTGTAAAGCAGCCTTTAGCCATTATACTAGCAAACACTCAGTGTACCTAGTGGCATCCTAAACGTGGCTATTGGACTGTTGTCTAGTCACACTAGTGCAAAGACATTTGCAGAGCACGTCTGCCAGCATTGCACACTCCAACTCATTATTATAACTAAGCCATTATACTAGCAAGCACTCAGTGTACCTACTGGCATCCTAAACGTGGCTATTGGACTTTGCTATAGTCACACTAGTGCAAAGACATTTGCAGAGCACGTCTGCCTGCATTGCACACTCCAACTCATTATTATAACTAAGCCATTATACTAGCAAACACTCAGTGTACCTAGTGCCATCCTAAACGTGGCTATTGGACTTTGCTATAGTCCCACTAGTGCAAAGACATTTGCAGAGCACGTCTGCCTGCATTGCACACTCCAACTCATTATTATAACTAAGCCATTATACTAGCAAACACTCAGTGTACCTAGTGGCATCCAAAACGTGGCTATTGGACTTTGCTATAGTCACACTAGTGCAAAGACATTTGCAGAGCACGTCTGCCTGCATTGCACACTCCAACTTATTATTATAACTAAGCCATTATACTAGCAAACACTCAGTGTACCTAGTGGCATCCTAAACGTGGCTATTGGACTTTGCTATAGTCACACTAGTGCAAAGACATTTGCAGAGCACGTCTGCCTGCATTGCACACTCCAACTCATTATAACTAAGCCATTATACTAGCAAACACTCAGTGTACCTAGTGGCATCCTAAACGTGGCTATTGGACTGTTGTCTAGTCACACTAGTGCAAAGACATTTGCAGAGCACGTCTGCCTGCATTGCACACTCCAACTCATTATTATAACTAAGCCATTATACTAGCAAACACTCAGTGTACCTAGTGGCATCCTAAACGTGGCTATTGGACTGTTGTCTAGTCACACTAGTGCAAAGACATTTGCAGAGCACATCTGCCTGCATTGCACACTCCAACTCATTATTATAACTAAGCCATTATACTAGCAAACACTCAGTGTACCTAGTGGCATCCTAAACGTGGCTATTGGACTGTTGTCTAGTCACACTAGTGCAAAGACATTTGCAGAGCACGTCTGCCTGCATTGCACACTCCAACTCATTATTATAACTAAGCCATTATACTAGCAAACACTCAGTGTACCTAGTGGCATCCTAAACGTGGCTATTGGACTGTTGTCTAGTCACACTAGTGCAAAGACATTTGCAGAGCACGTCTGCCTGCATTGCACACTCCAACTCATTATAACTAAGCCATTATACTAGCAATTTTTGCTGCAAATTTAAGGGCCGTAGTTGCATTGTCAGGGATATTTATTCTTTATTATTCTGCTGTTAATAAAGCTAGACCACCACTGCAATCTACACCACCTCTCAATTTTTACTACCACATTTTCAGTCCACAATCTTGTCGCAATCAACATGAGTGGCAAAATGACAGATGCTGGTGGAAAGGGGAAGAGGCGTGGTGGAAAAGGCAAAAAAGGTTTTGTCCGTGGGGAAGGTGGCAAAGCTCCATTATCATTTGCTGAAGATAGACCATCTACCAGCAAAAGTAAGATGTCTACTACTTACCGTGGACAATCCGATGTTCTCCCTTTTTTACGCACACGAACAACAGGAACAAAGGTAGATGATGGGCAAAAAAGGAAAATGCTTGAATGGATCTCAAGTGGTCCAACAAGTGCCCTCTCAGCCACTTCAAGTACCGCATCCAAAAAACACCAGTCCTCTGAGTTGTCATCCCAATCAAACTTGATTTCTCCCAGCTCTGAAGTCTCCATCCGCCCTGCACAGTATGGTGGAACTGAGATGGCTGAGTCTGCAGAGCTGTTCAGTCACACTAAAGCCTGGGAATCAGAGGTCTGCTCCCAAGCTACAGTGAGTACAGAACAGGAAATGGTCTGCAGTGATGCCCAGAAACTTTGTGATTCTGATTCAGGCCGTGAGGACAAAGTTTCGGAGCATAATGTTGACCCTTTGTCACAAACTGTAACACCTGTGGTTATAGACAATGAGGAACATATTGATGAAGATGAGACTCAGATACCCGATTGGGATGACAACTTAAATATTCGGTCAGGGCAAGAAGAGGCTTGGTCAGAGGGGGAGGGGAGTGCAAACACAACAATTGATGATGAAGTTCTAGATCCCACCTACTGTCAACCCACAGTCAGGCACTCGAGGAGGTCAACAGAGGTGGTGGAGGAGGATGCAACTGATAACGAAGTTACCTTGCGCCTTCCTGGACAGAGTCGGAGCACTGGTAGCACGTCTACAACTGCATCCTCAGCCACCACTCTGCCTCTGAGCATTATTCGGGGTGGATCATCAGGTCGCATGGCCTCTAAGCCTTGCCTAGCCTGGTCCTTTTTTGACATAGCAAAAGATCGCCCAAATTATTTGATCTGTAAAATTTGTCATGGTTCTCTTAGTAGAGGTCAAAACCTCAGCAGTTTGACAACTTCTTCCATGAATCGTCACATGAATAAATATCATATGGCCCGGTGGGAAGCTCACCGTGCTGCAATGCGGCCTAGCGGAGCGAACCATCCACCGCCTGCCCCTTCCAGTGCATCCGCGCGCTCGTCATCTTCTAGGACTGTGGGGACAGCTGTCACACCTGTTTTTCCACCCACAACTTCCACCACTGTAACCGCAACAGGCAGTTTGCTTGGTAGGTCGTCAGTTGGTTTGGAAGGGGAAACAAGTGAGTGTGTACAGCTCTCTCAGACATCGATAGCACCAACGTTGGATGAAGGCAACATCATGTCTCCGCCTGCACTTTCCTCACAAACCTGCATTTTTCCAGGGACACCCTACTCAACACCGTCTACACACAGCAGCCAGATCTCTGTCCCTCAGATGTGGACAAATAAAAGGCCATTTCCTGCGACCCATGACAAAGCTAAGAGGTTGACTCTATCCCTCTGTAAGCTGTTGGCTACAGAAATGCTGCCTTTCCGCCTAGTGGACACAGAGGATTTTAGAGACCTTATGTCTGTCGCTGTGCCCCAGTACCAGATGCCTAGTCGCCACTACTTCTCTAAGAAAGGTGTGCCCGCGCTACACCAGCATGTCGCACACAACATCACCGCTTCCTTGAGAAACTCTGTGTGTCAACGGGTGCATTTCACCACCGATACTTGGACCAGTAAGCATGGACAGGGACGTTACATGTCGCTGACTGGGCACTGGGTAACTATGGTGATAGATGGTGAAGGGTCTGCTGCACAAGTCTTGCCGTCCCCACGACTTGTGTGTCAATCCTCTTTCTGTCCAAGTTCCGCCACTGCTTCTGCATCCTCCACCTCATCCGGGTCCTCCACCTCCGCCCCAAGCCTGCCTGGTCAGGCCACCAGCGTTCTCACTGCGCAGAAGGAATCACGCACCCCTCATTACTATGCTGGCAGCAGAGCGCAACGTCATCAGGCGGTCTTTAGCTTGACATGTCTTGGGAATAAGAGTCACACAGCTGAGAAGTTGTGGTCAGCTCTGCGGTCCGAGTTTAATAAATGGTTGTCTCCACTCAACCTGCAGCCTGGTAAGGCCGTGTGCGACAATGCTGCAAACCTGGGTGCGGCCCTTCGCCTGGGCAAGGTGACACACGTACCGTGTATGGCTCACGTGTTGAACCTTGTCGTGCAGCAATTTTTAACACAGTATCCCGGCCTAGATGGCCTTCTGAACAGGGCACGAAAACTGTCTGCTCACTTCCGCCGTTCAAGCGCCGCAGCTGAGCGACTTGCTTCGCTCCAGAAGTCTTTCGGCCTGCCGGTTCATCGCCTGAAATGCGATGTGGCGACACGCTGGAATTCAACTCTCCACATGTTACAGCGACTGTGGCAGCACCGCCGTGCCCTGGTGCAATACGTCATGACGTATAGCCTGGGCCAACGAGATGCAGAGGTGGGGCAGATCACCCTGATGGAGTGGTCTCAGATCAAGGACCTATGCACCCTTCTGCACAGTTTCGACATGGCGACGAATATGTTTAGCGCTGACAATGCCATTATCAGCATGACGATTCCAGTCATTTACATGCTGGAACACACGCTAAACACTATTCGGAGTCAGGGGGTGGGACAACAGGAAGGGGAGGAACTACAGGAGGATTCATATGCGCAAGACACAACAACATCACCAAGGTCCAGACGTTCATCATCACCAAGGCGCCAGGCATGGGAGCATGGGGGACAGGGATCAACAAGGGCGCATGGTAGCAGGCGAGATGTTAAGGAAGGTGCAGGAGGACATGAAGAAATGGAGGACGAACTGTCCATGGACATGGAAGACTCAGCAGATGAGGGAGACCTTGGTCAAATTTCAGTTGAAAGAGGTTGGGGGGAGATGTCAGAGGAAGAAAGAACGGTTAGCACCTCTATGCCACAAACACAGCGTGAACTTGGTCCGCATGGCTGCGCAAGACACATGAGTGCCTTCTTGTTGCACTACCTCCAACATGACCCTCGTATTGTCAAAATTAGAAGTGATGATGACTACTGGCTTGCCACACTATTAGATCCCCGGTACAAGTCCAAATTTTGTGACATAATTCCAGCCATAGAAAGGGACGCACGTATGCAGGAGTATCAGCAGAAGCTGTTACTCGATCTTAGATCCGCTTTTCCACCAAACAACCGTGCAGGTGCAGGGAGTGAATCTCCCAGTTGTAACTTGACAAACATGGGACGGTCTCGTCATCTTCAACAGTCTACACGTACCAGTAGGACCGTATCTGGTGCTGGTAACAGCAATTTTATGGAATCTTTTCATAATTTTTTTAGACCCTACTTTCGTTTTCCCTCGGCCGTGAGCAGAGAGAAACAGAAAGTGACTGAATCTGCTGTTTACAGCTGTATAGCTGGATCAGCAGATAGATAAGAGCGATCAGATTGCTGATCGCTAAAGCCCCCTAGGGGGACTAGTAAAATAAAAAAAAGTAAAAAAAAAGTTTTAAAAAATAAAAGGAAAAAAAAAAAAACTAAAAGTTCAAATCACCCACCTTTCCCCCCATTGGAAATTAAAGGGTTAAAAAATAAATAAATATACACATATTTGGTATCGCCGCGTTCAGAAATCCCCGATCTATCAAAATATAAAATCAATTTATCTGATTGGTAAACGGCGTAGTGGCAAAAAAATTCCAAACGCCAAAATTACGTTTTTTGGTTGCCGCAAGTTTTACGCAAAATGCAATAACAGGCGATCAAAACGTAGCATCTGCGCAAAAATGCTACCATTAGAAACGACAGCTCGAGATGCAAAAAATAAGCCATCAGTGAGCCATAGATCCCAAAAAATGAGAACGCTACGTGTTTCGGAAAATGGCACAAAACGTGCGCCACTTTTATTGGACAAACTTGTGAATTTTTTTGAACCCCTTAGATACAAGTAAACCTATACATGTTTGGTGTCTACAAACTCGCACCAACCTCAGGCATCATACCCACACATCAGTTTTACCATATAGCGAACACCGTGAATAAAACATCCCAAAAACTATTGTGCCATCACACGTTTTTGCAGTTTTTCAACACTTGGAATTTTTTTGCTGTTTTCCAGTACATCATATGGTAAAACTTATGGTTTCATTTAAAAGTACAACTTGCCCCACAAAAAACAAGCCCTCATATGGCAAGATTGACGGAAAAATAAAAAAGTTATGGCTCTCGGAAGAAGGGGAGCAAAAAACAAAAACGCAAAAACGGAAAGTGCCCCGGGGCTGAAGGGGTTAAAAATCATACAAAGTGATTTTCTGGATTTTTTTTTATTCTGTTTGTCACAGTTGCAGTGTACCTACGATAAAAATAACAGACCTCTCCATTCTTTATAGTGGGAAAACTTGCAAACAGCAGTGTATCAAATACTTATTTGCTCCACTATGTCTACATACACAGTACACATAAAGGCTCAGTATACACTTAAATCTGCATATACAATACTGTACATCTATAAGCTCAGTATACACTAAAATCTGATTATACAATACAGCTATAGGCCCAGCATACACTAAAATCCAGGTTCATAGACTAATGTGAACAGCATTCAACAGAAAAAAGTGACTTTCTCCAATTTTACCATCGCATTGATTTTAGAGGAAAAAAAATTCTGTACACACATATTCAATAAAATAATTTTATGTTGAGATTTAAACGTTTCTTCTAATAAATTTAGAAATGAGAGAAAATCTGAAATACCATATATCTCCTGATATGAAATGGATTCTCTATATGCATGCCCTATAATATTTATTTAATATAAAAATGTAATATCATGAATGTACTATATTGCAAAAGCTGCAATAGTTGTTAATATTGTATGTTTTTTGGAGGCAAAGTTTGTGCCTTCAAAAATAAAGACAATACCTAAAACAGCCTTTAGAAAATATAATTGGAGGCAATCGTTGTTTCGACCTTTGACAAATTGTAGACATTATCAGAAACAGAACAATTCTCAGCAGTAATGTGTTTGGGACATTTTTTCCCAGGAGAGTTTTCTTCGGGGCCTCGGCATGTCTATACCAATGAGATGACTCACATCAGCTTTTGGGTGAAATGTCAAATGACAGAGCACAATAGGAATGATTGATGTAGAAAACTTTGACATTAAACGAAGAGGCACAATGACAACCGGGTTTACGGAATTCTCCAATCTGTATTTATACAGTCATTTTCCCCTCAAACTAGACTGAAATCTTTTCTTTCGAAAAGAAAGAGACATTGTCTAGATTTGTTTGAAACTCACAAGTAAACCTACAGCTTTTGAGATTTTTTTTGAAAAATTGCCAGATTCTTGAAAATCTCCCTGGACTGAGCTCAACAATCTTCCTTGATACATTTTGATGCACCTGATGCCTTTTCATGAATTAGTCATAAGTACAAAATAGTGTGGGGAGAGTCTGAAACCTTCTCCAGATGGCAAAAAATGTACTAGGAAATTTAGAACTTTATGGAAATTTGAGTGTAAGCTATTTTAGAAAAATGTTCTGTTAATTAATCCATAACTGATCAACACACACAAAAGAGCCCTGTAGACAGAAGATGTGATTCTTGCCACCTTGTAGGACTGATAGCAGTGATGGAGACTCTCAGAACTGTGCAAATAGTATTTATTATATGTGATGCAGTTTTTTGTTATTTTTTACAATATGCACCATTTTTACAACAAAACATTGATGTAAAATGAGTAGTGATGAGCGTACTTGCAGATAACCAGAACCGGCAAACCTAACCGGATAGAAAAAAAAAATCTGGTTCCGGCCCAAGATTGATCCTAGGTATCTCGTCGGACGCCTGTCCCCATAAGTCTATGGGGACCAGAATCCTGCAATTGAAAATGGTGGTAGAAGGGATAGGGCATAGGAACAAGCGGGCTATACTTACCAAGTCTCAAGCAAGGCTGTAACTGCTCCCGCGGGCCGTTCATTCATTTCTGGGGCCACTCATTATTTTCATTGCATATGCATTGCTTACCCCACCTACCAGCATCTGTGATTCGTTATAGTCAGATGTGCCCTTGTACTAACAGCATGTCTGATGCTTCCAATTACAGGCCCTTTCTGCAGGTCTATATCGTACAGTAACAATAAATACATTTTTTATAAAATGGCATAAAGTCCCCCATATTATGATACCCAGCACAGATAAAGCCCACGTCTACAGGCTGCATCCCCCAGCGGTACGCTTATCTTGGACGGCTGTGAATCAAAATATAATGAACTGCTTACGTTTTTTTAAAATTATTTAAATAATTTTTAAAAACGGCGTACAGTCCCCTCCAATATTGATACCCAGCCATGATAAAGCCCAATAGCTGTGGGCTGGTATTCTCAGACTGAGGAGACCCATGATTAATGCCCTCCCAGCCACAAAATATCAGCCTGCAACCACCCAGGATTGTCTCAATATTTTGTGGCTCATCCATTGGATGGCTTTCTTGCCACAAATTCTCAAATATGCTTCTTTAATACACTATAAAATAATTCTTGTTTTATAATGTATTATAATATATATATATATATATATATATATATATATATATATATATATATATATATACAAAGCAAGAAGGCCTGCGGAGACACCATCACGTGTTTCTCAACGCTGGCAGGAAACTAGCCAGGTCTTTCACCGGGAAGGAACAACCACGGGAAGGGCAGTCTCCAGTCAAGGAGACCACCTATGCCAAACATGGTATCCATCCACAGACAGCCGTTTCGGGGTATTTGCCCCTCATCAGTGTGGAGTAGGAATCTGGCTAGTGGGACATTGCCTAGTAAAAGACTATGTGAGCAAGGATGGTTGACCTTAGGGAGATCAACATCCACCACTGCGGAGACACCATCACGTGTTTCTCAACGCAGTGATTCTAGAGCGATGCCTCCTGGGAAATATTCAAAGCAAGAAGGCCTGCGGAGACACCATCACGTGTTTCTCAACGCTGGCAGGAAACTAGCCAGGTCTTTCACCGAGAAGGAACAACCACGGGAAGGGCAGTCTCCAGTCAAGGAGACCACCTATGCCAAACATGGTATCCATCCACAGACAGCCGTTTCGGGGTATTTGCCCCTCATCAGTGTGGAGTAGGAATCTGGCTAGTGGGACATTGCCTAGTAAAAGACTATGTGAGCAAGGATGGTTGACCTTAGGGAGATCAACATCCACCACTGCGGAGACACCATCACGTGTTTCTCAACGCAGTGATTCTAGAGCGATGCCTCCTGGGAAATATTCAAAGCAAGAAGGCCTGCGGAGACACCATCACGTGTTTCTCAACGCTGGCAGGAAAGTAGCCAGGTCTTTCACCGGGAAGGAACAACCACGGGAAGGGCAGTCTCCAGTCAAGGAGACCACCTATGCCAAACATGGTATCCATCCACAGACAGCCGTTTCGGGGTATTTGCCCCTCATCAGTGTGGAGTAGGAATCTGGCTAGTGGGACATTGCCTAGTAAAAGACTATGTGAGCAAGGATGGTTGACCTTAGGGAGATCAACATCCACCACTGCGGAGACACCATCACGTGTTTCTCAACGCAGTGATTCTAGAGCGATGCCTCCTGGGAAATATTCAAAGCAAGAAGGCCTGCGGAGACACCATCACGTGTTTCTCAACGCTGGCAGGAAACTAGCCAGGTCTTTCACCGGGAAGGAACAACCACGGGAAGGGCAGTCTCCAGTCAAGGAGACCACCTATGCCAAACATGGTATCCATCCACAGACAGCCGTTTCGGGGTATTTGCCCCTCATCAGTGTGGAGTAGGAATCTGGCTAGTGGGACATTGCCTAGTAAAAGACTATGTGAGCAAGGATGGTTGACCTTAGGGAGATCAACATCCACCACTGCGGAGACACCATCACGTGTTTCTCAACGCAGTGATTCTAGAGCGATGCCTCCTGGGAAATATTCAAAGCAAGAAGGCCTGCGGAGACACCATCACGTGTTTCTCAACGCTGGCAGGAAACTAGCCAGGTCTTTCACCGGGAAGGAACAACCACGGGAAGGGCAGTCTCCAGTCAAGGAGACCACCTATGCCAAACATGGTATCCATCCACAGACAGCCGTTTCGGGGTATTTGCCCCTCATCAGTGTGGAGTAGGAATCTGGCTAGTGGGACATTGCCTAGTAAAAGACTATGTGAGCAAGGATGGTTGACCTTAGGGAGATCAACATCCACCACTGCGGAGACACCATCACGTGTTTCTCAACGCAGTGATTCTAGAGCGATGCCTCCTGGGAAATATTCAAAGCAAGAAGGCCTGCGGAGACACCATCACGTGTTTCTCAACGCTGGCAGGAAAGTAGCCAGGTCTTTCACCGGGAAGGAACAACCACGGGAAGGGCAGTCTCCAGTCAAGGAGACCACCTATGCCAAACATGGTATCCATCCACAGACAGCCGTTTCGGGGTATTTGCCCCTCATCAGTGTGGAGTAGGAATCTGGCTAGTGGGACATTGCCTAGTAAAAGACTATGTGAGCAAGGATGGTTGACCTTAGGTCCTTGCTCACATAGTCTTTTACTAGGCAATGTCCCACTAGCCAGATTCCTACTCCACACTGATGAGGGGCAAATACCCCGAAACGGCTGTCTGTGGATGGATACCATGTTTGGCATAGGTGGTCTCCTTGACTGGAGACTGCCCTTCCCGTGGTTGTTCCTTCCCGGTGAAAGACCTGGCTAGTTTCCTGCCAGCGTTGAGAAACACGTGATGGTGTCTCCGCAGGCCTTCTTGCTTTGAATATTTCCCAGGAGGCATCGCTCTAGAATCACTGCGTTGAGAAACACGTGATGGTGTCTCCGCAGTGGTGGATGTTGATCTCCCTAAGGTCAACCATCCTTGCTCACATAGTCTTTTACTAGGCAATGTCCCACTAGCCAGATTCCTACTCCACACTGATGAGGGGCAAATACCCCGAAACGGCTGTCTGTGGATGGATACCATGTTTGGCATAGGTGGTCTCCTTGACTGGAGACTGCCCTTCCCGTGGTTGTTCCTTCCCGGTGAAAGACCTGGCTAGTTTCCTGCCAGCGTTGAGAAACACGTGATGGTGTCTCCGCAGGCCTTCTTGCTTTGAATATTTCCCAGGAGGCATCGCTCTAGAATCACTGCGTTGAGAAACACGTGATGGTGTCTCCGCAGTGGTGGATGTTGATCTCCCTAAGGTCAACCATCCTTGCTCACATATATATATATATATATATATATATATATATATATAAAAGAGAATTTGGTAGGAGCACATAGAGAATGTATTACTTAACATGCTTGACCTAATTATTACCTCTACAATCAAACATAACAAGCCATTTGATCTACCATTTAAGTCTACAGAAGCTAAAATGCTGTCCTGGATCAGTAATGTTGATGTAAAATGGCTTTTGTACTGTTTTTGTAATTTTAAGGTCAGAGGAGTAGAGCTACAAGCTGCATTGTTCCTACCATGAAAACTGATAGCACTGATGGCTAGAGATGAGCGGAGCCGTGGAAGTTTGGGTTCCCTGGATTCAGCGGACATTAGATAAAGGATGAAGGATGACAAAAGCTCAGCTCTTCACACACATACCGTATTTTTCGGACCATAAGACGCACTTTTTTTCCCCCAAATGTTGGGGGAAAGTTGGGGGTGCGTCTTATGGTCTGACTATAGGGCTGCGGCTGGGAATGAGGGTGCTGCGGGTCATCGGGGGCACGAGCAGGCAGCAGCAGCGCCTGCTCGTGACCACGTGGGCCCGCTCATTACATATGCACGCCCATCCTCCCGCCCATCTCTCAGCGCTGAAGCCGGCACTGACAGGTGAGCGGGAGGACGAGCGGGGACGCGCGCATAGTAAAGAGCCGGTCCGCATGGTCACCCCTGGCAATTACAGCCTGGAGTGATCATGTGCGGCTGTATTCACTGCCCCCCGCGCGTCATTACCAGCGCGGGGTGCAGTGAATCGGTGCACTCACCCGTCCCCGTGTGTGGAGCCGCCCCCTGCAGCATGCGATGTCTTCCTGTCTGTGCCGGTCAGCTGATCTGTGCTGAGCTGGTCAGCTGATCGGCACAGACAGGAAGACATCGCGTGCTGCAGGGGAACGGCTCCACACACACAGATCAGCGTGCCAGAGAGGAAGATGTGATCGGTGCTGCAGGGAGTGAGGAAAAGGTGAGTATAAACGTTTATTTTTTTCTCTGTGCTATAGGATACAGGCCATATACCAGGATGGTATATGAGCACGATGGGAGTATATGAGCAGGCAGGATGGGGGGGCATGTGAACAGGCTGGATGGGGGGGCATGTAAACAGGCTGGATGGGGGGGCATGTGAACAGGCTGGATGGGGGGGCATGTGAACAGGCTGGATGGGGGGGCATGTGAACAGGCTGGATGGGGGGGGCATGTGAACAGGCTGGATGGGGGGGCATGTGAACAGGCTGGATGGGGGGGCATGTGAACAGGCTGGATGGGGGGGCATGTGAACAGGCTGGATGGGGGGGCATGTGAACAGGCTGGATGGGGGGCATGTGAACAGGCTGGATGGGGGGGCATGTGAACAGGCTGGATGGGGGGGCATGTGAACAGGCTGGATGGGGGGGCATGTGAACAGGCTGGATGGGGGGGCATGTGAACAGGCTGGATGGGGGGGCATGTGAACAGGCTGGATGGGGGGGCATGTGAACAGGCTGGATGGGGGGCATGTGAACAGGCTGGATGGGGGGGCATGTGAACAGGCTGGATGGGGGGGCATGTGAACAGGCTGGATGGGGGGGCATGTGAACAGGCTGGATGGGGGGGCATGTGAACAGGCTGGATGGGGGGGCATGTGAACAGGCTGGATGGGGGGGCATGTGAACAGGCTGGATGGGGGGGCATGTGAACAGGCTGGATGGGGGGGCATGTGAACAGGCTGGATGGGGGGGCATGTGAACAGGCTGGATGGGGGGGCATGTGAACAGGCTGGATGGGGGGGCATGTGAACAGGCTGGATGGGGGGGCATGTGAACAGGCTGGATGGGGGGGCATGTGAACAGGCTGGATGGGGGGGCATGTGAACAGGCTGGATGGGGGGGCATGTGAACAGGCTGGATGGGGGGGCATGTGAACAGGCTGGATGGGGGGGCATGTGAACAGGCTGGATGGGGGGGCATGTGAACAGGCTGGATGGGGGGGCATGTGAACAGGCTGGATGGGGGGCATGTGAACAGGCTGGATGGGGGGCATGTGAACAGGCTGGATGGGGGGGCATGTGAACAGGCTGGATGGGGGGGCATGTGAACAGGCTGGATGGGGGGGGGCATGTGAACAGGCTGGATGGGGGGGGCATGTGAACAGGCTGGATGGGGGGGGGCATGTGAACAGGCTGGATGGGGGGGCATGTGAACAGGCTGGATGGGGGGGCATGTGAACAGGCTGGATGGGGGGGCATGTGAACTGGATGGGGGGGGTATGTGAACAGGATGGATGGGGGTTTATAGCAGGATCATATACAAGGCAGGAGGATCATTACCAGGATGGGGTACCTTAGTAGAGAATTTGGGGACATTACCCCCATAACAGTGTCAGCAGCAGATCCTCGCCCTATAACAGTGTGTCATGACCACATTTTTTGCTTAAAGTTTTATTTTCCCATTTTCCTCCTCTAAAACCAGGGTGCGTCTTATAGTCCGGTGCGTCTTATAGTCCGAAAAATACGGTATATACTGTATTTAAAAAGTTATTAATCTTGTTTCATTTAAAAATCAGCCATACAGTTCTAGAGATATGGACCTACTAATTTAATGTATTCAGTATGTTAATTCTTATGGTCTTTACACTGAAATTGATGCTTTGCATACATACCCTTAGTAAAGACCATGACAATTATTAAGAAATAAAAAGATTAGAAAAATACAGAACAAACAAAACAGAATAATCAGGGAAGTAGAATGAATAAATAAAGAACAAAAACTGGCCATTTTGGACTGGGGAAAGGTCCTCTTCGATGTTCCTTGTTGATGAGTTTTTGATGTTGCAGATTCACTGCAGTATTTCTAAACCTATCTGGTAAATTAGGTTACTTACATTTTTTTCCTTATGTTTTAGAGTGTTTTTTTTACATACGTTATTATGGCATTTTTACGTTATGGTTTCTGTCTCTTTATGATTTGTTATCAAAGTATTGTAGTGCGCATGCACAGGTGGTCTTTGTCCCTACCCTGCGCCTGCACATTGCTATACTCTGTTCTACACTCAGAGCAGATCAAAGTGCGCATGTGCAGGAGCACAATGGAGGCCTCTGTGTGGATCACGTAAGATGCATCATCCACACAAAGCTATGAAGGAAGATGGAGATGGAAGGAAGAGAGGGGGCGCCATAGCCAAGACCAGCAACACCGATCGGACCCAACCGCTTACCGGTGAGTATAATAAAAGGTGCTTTTTACCTTATACAGAGCGGCTTCAGCTCTTATATACAGTATTTTAGAATGCTGTATATAAGGGCTCGGTAGTGCTGGCCACAGGTTACAAGTATAAGGACAAATCCTGGTGACAGATTCCCTTTAACACAAATATTGAGCTCATAAAATTGTAGTATGAGTGCCGTTAGCCGCAATAAATTGATCATTACACTTAAAAAAAACAAAAAATTGGACTGAAACAATCACAGTTTAGTAAACATTTGGAAGATTCAACAACACATTATGCTTTTTAGAACAGACAGTAACAAAAATATTTGGTAATATTGCTGGAATTATGACCACTTCAATGATGAACCTCATGAAACCAAACAGAAGAGAGCGCATTGTTTGGAAATATATTTATACCAACAGAAGAAATCAGGAATATTCAAAGCATTACATGAAACAATGCAGTTATAATTAAAACATATCTGTGCTAAAAAAAATATTTATTTTTATGATTTTAATAAATGATAAACCATGACAGCTATAATAATATTACAACATTATATTAGATGAAAGGCTGTTGGCTTGGCCAAAATACTGTCATGGTCAAAAGTGTTGGCACCCTTGAAATTGTTCCAGAAAATTAATTATTTTTCCAAGACAATTATTGCAATGACATGTTTTGTTATACATATGTTTATTTGCTTTGTGGGTATTAGAACAGCACGAAAAAACACAGGAAAAAGAGGCAAATCGGACATAATTTCACACAAAACTCTAAAAATGGGCCAGAAGAAATTGTTATCACCCTCAACTTAATATTTAGTTGCACACCCTTCACCTGGAATTTTAAACCCTTTTTTTGCAAACTGCTCCTGGTCTCTCATATTTGACTAGCGTCTTCTCCCAACAGCAATTTTAAGATCTCTCAACAGGTGTTCAATGGGATATTTCAGTGCTTTGTTTCCAACCATATTTGGGTGCTTCTTGAACTCAGTTTGGTGTAATTGAGGAGACCCAGGAGAATCCCACTGGTGACACAGAGACATGAAAAAGCCAGACTGCAGTTTACCACAATGTTTGTGAATAAGCCAAAATGCTTCTGGAAAGTATCTTGTGGACAGATGAGACCATGATTCAGCTTTTTGGTAAAGCACATCATTCTACTGTTTACAGAAAATTGAATGATTCCTACAAAGAAAAAAACACGGTACCTACAGTCACATATGGTGGAGGCTCATATATGTTTTGGAGTTTTCTTGCTGCCTCTGGCAGTGGGCGCCAAGAGTGTTCAAGCCATCATGAAATCTGAAGATAACCAAAGGATTTTGTAATGCCCCATGTCAGAAAGCTGGGTTTGCATCCTTCATACATCCTACATACTTCAAAAAGTCCCCAAAAATGGATGAAACAATGCGCTGGGAAGTTCTTAAATGGCCAGCAGAGTCTGGATCTCAATCCAATTGATCATCTGTGGAGAGAACTTTAAACTGCTGTTGGGAGAAGGTGCCTTTAAATATGAGAGACCTGGAGCAGTTTACAAAGGAAGAGTCCAAAATTCCAGGTGAGAGGAGTAAGAAGCTTGTTGATGGTTATAGGAGCCACTGATTGCCACTATTTAGTCTATAGGGTGTGCAACCAAATATTAAGTTGAGAGTGCTAACAATTTTATTCAGCCCACTTTTGGAGTTTTGTATAAAATTATGTCAAATTTGCCTGTTTTTTGTGTTGTTTCAGTACACAAAAAGGAAATAATCATGTGCATAACAAAACATGTGTTATTGCAATCATTTTCTGGGAGAAATACTTCATTTTCTGGAACAATTTCAACACTTTCAGCCATGATTGTATGTATGTTCATTTTGGTGTGAAGAAAGGAATAAAATTTAGCAGTGCTTCATCTACTAAGGAAATAAAAGATAAGACATGTTGCAATCCATTTGGCCAAATACTAAATTGCAGGACTATTAAAAAAGCACTAACATCAAAGTTGTTATCCTCTTAATATTTTGGAGTCATCAAATTATATAGCACTGTGTATTTCTGTTTCCCATTAGGTCTATGACATCACAGGATTAAAAACTGACTAACTGAATCCTTCCTTCTTAGCTTTATGTAGAAACAGGAAGTGTCTTTTCCTTGCATGAGTCATCACTGTAAAAGTCCCTGGCAGGAGGGAGTAGCTGGGTCACAAGTTTACTCATGATTGATGCAGGCACAGGAGACCTCCTGTTTCTACATAAAGCAGAGAAAACAGAAGAATTTACTGGGATGTGTTTAAAAAAATGTTTTTGTGCTGTGATAATCTTATACAATGTTCCCCTGGTATGTACTGTGTAATGGCCGTGTCTGACCTTACAGGGACATGGTCCTATTGTACACGTCTCCTAGGCAGGGGAGGAAATAAAAAAGCATAAAGACATCACAGTAATCACAGTATGAGATCACAAATAACTATCTGTATATTCACTTTTCTTTCCTTCAAAGCCCAGGAGATGTGGTATGATCAGACCATGTCCCGGTATACAGTACATAGCAGGGACACATATATAAGATTATCTCCGCACAGGAACATTTTTTTTAAACACATCCCAGTAAATTCTTCTCTTTTCTCTGTTCTATGTAGAAACAGGAAGTCTTCTGTTCCTGCATCAACCACGAGTAAACTTGTGACCCAGCTGCTCCCTCCTCAGGAACATTTTTTTTAAACACATCCAATTGTGGAACTTATTATTCCAATATCTATTTATTAAAATAAACTTTAAAAATTACTTGTTGTTAGAAAAACCTCTTTAATGAATGTTTTAATGAATCAAATGCAAAGTCTATGCAGTTTGCATAGTTCTGACAATTTGTTTTAACACAAGAAGTAATGTTTAAATCTATAGAAATCTATATATTTTAGATTGTCTTAACTTGGCTGAATGTGATGAAGCAGTGTATATATGACTTCCAGTAAAGTCTGTTTCTATAGTTTGTTACAAACTGTCAAAAAACATTACATCCACAATGAATAAGAAGATTTGACACACCATTATTTGACTTGATTAAATGCTTCTAGCAACAAAAAATCAATCTATAAAATGAAAACAAACTGAAGTAAAGAACATTTTACATTATCATAATGCTTCATTTTTCAGCTTTGTTGTATCAGTAGGAAATGCAATATTCTGTTCAATTACATATACACCCAATAAAACTACCCCAGAGCTTAAAGAAAACACATGAAAGGTAAACTTGTACAATAAGTCTAATGCATGCATAATGCTCACATTTGATTTTCGACTTCAATTTGCTAACTTTTATAGATTATTGATGCTAACAAAATAACGACTCTGAAAACAAAAGCTATCGGCGTAACTACCGCAATTCGATCACTTTGTCAGGAGCTTTAGCACTTTGCCTTTATTAAGGGATTATTGCCGTAATATGCAGCGTATTCTGGGTCAGGAAACAAGATGTAAGAACAAGCGTACAGTAATTCAATCACAATCTAACACATTTTATGCTGCTGGTTTAGAACATTTTCATCAGCGTGTTCTTGCACTTGGCCATCAGCAGACTTTCCTTTTAGAGAACTAAGTGAATCACTTTTCTACACAAAGGGATAACTCAAAATAAAATAAATACTAGCTAAACAAGGCATATATCTCTGCAGCCGAAAATGGAAAATTAACTTATTGCTTTATTTACTGGCTTTATAATCAGTTCAAAAACAGCCAGTATTTGTTCTCATTTTATTGCCACTGACCCCCTGTGAATTTTTGTTAAATCTGCCATTTGGTTTCAGAGGTATAAGCCTTTTTTTTAGTAATAATTTTATGGTCGTTACCAAGGTGGTGTTTCCCATAGTGCCAAACTGCTTAAAGACATGCCCCCAGAGCAGCGGTCGGGAACCTTTTTGGCTGACATAGCAATGAACACCACATATTTTAAAATTTAATTCCGCTAGAGCCATACTCATTAGGGGGAGTTGCTGTGGTGGAGCGGCTCAGAAGGTCCAAGGAGACAGGGTAGGTGATGTTGCAGGTATGGAGGAGGGAGTGTCACAGCTTAAGAGGGTCAGTGTGTGGAGGGTCGGCGATACTGTTTCGGGCTTGTGGGGTGTTGCGCCAATGAGGACCATTGGTCTGCCAACTGGCTGCTTTGAATCTCCCGCAGTTGATGCAATGGACTGCAAAAAAATGGCTATGGAGCCCTATCTGCGCATGCGCCGCCTCCATGGCCATTTTATGGAAGTTGATCTTGTCAACTGCGGGAGATTAAAAGCAGCTCACAGATCAATGGCGCCAGCTGCCGCAACACCCCACGAGCCCACAGAATCACCAACCCTGTGCCACCACTACTGCCCCGGTAAGCCTTAGGCGGTTTGTAAGACACACCCCCATTTTTCCCCCAGTCTCATCACAGCCCAGCATCTTTTCTGCTTGCGGCGCTCTGCAACAAAAAAGAGAGTGTGCGACATGCTGGGCTGTGATACTGGGCTGTGATAAGTGGTGAAACACTGCCCACAGACCAATCATTCAGGAAGACTGGGGCCGGCCTCGGTGATGTTGGGTCAACTGGATGTTGACTTGACCTCACCGAATCTCAGAGGTCATGGAGCCTGGAGAATAACTTTATGGGGATAAGCAAACCGCAATAGCGCCATTCAGAGGCAGAATTGGCTGAACAAGCTATTTAGAAAAAGCCTTCCTTATCAGTTTTACAGAGATGTGACCACTATTGCAGAGTAGTGAACCACCTCTTTAATGATAGATCTTGGTTGCTACATCTATATGTCCTCTAGTAGCTCCAATTGGAAAATTAATAAAAGGTCATGGATGTAGACCTTATGGAAACTTATGAACCTTTCATTGCGATGAATGTGCAAATCTCTGTCACCTTCACAGATTAAACACAATTTATTAGGTTGAAAACTTTAAATTGGACTAATGTCAGCGATCAAAATATTTAAAAACGGCAAAATGAGTTTTACATTATTTCTTCATCAGGACAGCATAATTACCCACATTTCATTGCCTCCATTATTAAACAATTCTGCAATTCCGGCTGGTTTGTCCTGACAGACGCACGAGCGCAGATACTAACACTTGACCAGCACATGTCTTGTCTGGTGCCACAGGCAAAACTGTGTTACGGACTCCCTGTAGAAGTGCTAATTTGCCAGGGCAGACCCTGTACAAAACAGCCTACGGCTTGCAAATACAATGCTGACTTTTTCAGCTGTGAACCAGATTCTCTAGACAGAAGAAATGACAAGTCCTTCCAGTCCTAAATGGAAATTCAGAAAAAATGTCAGCTGGAAATTGTCACTTGAAGAAAGAGCCCGCTATGACTTCTAACCCATTCAGAGCTGAAAGGATACAAAAATAATCCTAGGTCTCTGCTATACAGACCTCGCCTGGAAACGGAACATGACCTGCTAATAATGAAAGGACTAATGTGTCTATAATGTAAAAGTGCAAATAGACAAATACTAATTAAGCAAATTTAACCCAACAATAGAAGTAGTTAGACATTTCCTCATTCCATTTGAAAAACTGTACTTGAAAAAGATGGAACAGGTTAAAGGACTTGTCCGGTGTAACTCCACAAGTCTGCAGTCACTCTGTGTCACTCTATGTGACTGCAGATGTATGAATCCTTATTGTGTGCACTGTGCACTGTGAGGATTTGCCAGTGTCAGAGTCAGGAATGGCTGTCACAAAGACTGCGAGTATGTGATATACATACTCTTGGCCAAAATCCGACCAGAGGGCAGAACTCTCACTCAATATATTTGTATTGAGCGAGGCCACGCCATTCCAACTATTTGGTTTTTGACCAAGAGTCTGCATATCACATACAAGCAGACACATGACAGCCATTCCTGGCTCTGAAACCGGTGAATCCTCAGTGTGCGCAATATGAGGATTCATAAACCTTCAGTCACAAAGATTGACACATAGAGTGACTACAGACTTGTGGATTCAGAATAGACAACCCCTTTAACTAAAGGCTGCAAAGATAAGTGGTACTAATGAAAAATAAATTTTAAAATAAGTTACATGACAGCATATAAAGAGCTGTTAGAGAGGCAGAGTCTCCCAGAAGCAAGGATGGTTAGAGGTTCAGCAATCTGTAACAACTGCATCTATAAATCATCTAAAAATTTCAGAAAAATGTTGCTCAACATAAAATCCAAAGACTGCCACCATCTGCAGTACATAATAATCAAACATTTCTGAGATTGGAAAAATCCACATCACCCAGGGGCAAGGACGATAGTCAATATTGGATGCTTGTGATCTATGGGACTTCAGGTAGCACTGCATTAAAAATGGGCATGATAAAAATTACTACATGGACAAAGGAATAGTTCCAGAAACCATTGTCTGTGAATGCACTTCACATGGACCTTTCCCAACTTTTACAAGATGTGTTGCTGCCATCAATTTCTAAATGAGTTTTTTCCAAATTGAATGGAAAAATGTTGAAAAGTTACTTTCTGAACTGTGTTCTATTGTGTATAAAATATGGCTATAAGAGATTTCCAATTCATTACATTCTTGTTTTCTTTACATTTTACAGTGTCTCAACTTTTTAGAAACTGGGGAGGTAGAAGAAATGCATGTCCACTACTTGGACAACACCTTCTCATTCCCCATATTTGACCCCATTAAATTAAAAAAGTTTATACTCTTCTCCTGTGCTGACACTGTTCCAGCGGTGTTGACGCTTGCATTTTCGAGTCTCACGTGAGGTTGTGACATCACACAAACCCCCCACCCAATCACTGCTGGTTTCACTGTCCCCACATTCAGACATATAAGTAATCAACACAAAATGTGAGTGACTAGCTGCAGCTCTCACCATCACAGGATGTGAGTATAAGCTTATTATTATAATGGGACCAAACATGGCATATGAGAAGAGGTTGTCCAAGAAGTGGACAACACTTTTAACAGAAGGTACCTGCTTAGCATTTTGACTAAAATAGGAGAAGTGAGTTTTAGGGTATATGATGCTTAAGGGATTGTACAATAAACTGCTATATTGCATTGCAGGGTATTGTCATGTCAGTAGAGATGAACGAATCCAAGGTTCAGTGTTCAGTATTCGTACCGAACACAAACTTTACAAAAAAAAAACAGGCTTCGGAGTTCAGGTGCTTTACATATGCAAACCACTCAAGCGAGCATTGTTGTGCTCAGGTACGCTCGGTGATCAGCCCAGTGTGAGCTGCTTGCAGTATTTGATCGACTCACACTGGGGGTAACAACAGCGTGCTTGGATGTAGTGTGCAAAAAAACATATGGAAAAACCCAGCGACCTACCCCAGGAAGTATTCTGTCTATGGCTGGCTGCATGTGGGCAGAGACCGAGACTGCCAATTAGTGACTTCCATTGGGGTTCAGGTCAAGTCCAGGTCCCAAACTAAACTTTATCTAAAGTACGGCTGAAGCCATTGAACCAAACTGCCATGGATTCACTCATCTCTACATGTCAGTGTTCAATACAAGATTCAATATGGTAGGATAGTGGACCAATGGCACTCTGCAATTATGACTCACAAATTGAGGGAGTCTGTCAAGGCGACAGAGGAGACCAATCCGTCTAACCATGTGGTTATCAGGGTGCTACTATGTAGTCTGAGATAGTAAACTACCAGCCCTAATCATGGCAAATTCAAGTAAGTACAAGCTTTACAATGCAGTCTTGTCCCACCATGTGTGGCTGTTCGGCAACCAGTGTGTATATGATGAGGAAGCCTACAATAATAAGAAGACTAGCAGAATAAGACAGTTTGAATTAATTTAATCCTCTGAATTCCAAAGTAGCTAAAAATTCTATTATATTTATTTGAAGGGGGGAAATACTTACATATTTTATAAAGTTTTTGGGGTCAAACCCAGAACTGTATCTGGTAAGACAGAGAATGACAAGACCTTCCAAACCCAGAACTGTATCTGGTAAGACAGAGAATGAGAAGACCTTCCAAACCCAGAACTGTATCTGGTAAGACATAGAATAATAAGACCTTCCAAACCCAGAACTGTATCCGGTAAGACATAGAATAATAAGACCTTCCAAACCCAGAACTGTATCTGGTAAGACAGAGAATGATAAGACCTTCCAAACCCAGAACTGTATCTGGTAAGACAGAGAATGATAAGACCTTCCAAACCCAGAACTGTATCTGGTAAGACAGAGAATGATAAGACCTTCCAAACCCAGAACTGTATCTGGTAAGACAGAGAATGACAAGACCTTCCAAACCCAGAACTGTATCTGGTAAGACAGAGAATGATAAGACCTTCCAAACCCAGAACTGTATCTGGTAAGACATAGAATAATAAGACCTTCCAAACCCAGAACTGTATCTGGTAAGACAGAGAATGATAAGACCTTCCAAACCCAGAACTGTATCTGGTAAGACAGAGAATGATAAGACCTTCCAAACCCAGAACTGTATCTGGTAAGACAGAGAATAATAAGACCTTCCAAACCCAGAACTGTATCTGGTAAGACAGAGAATGATAAGACCTTCCAAACCCAGAACTGTATCTGGTAAGACAGAGAATGATAAGACCTTCCAAACCCAGAACTGTATCTGGTAAGACAGAGAATGATAAGACCTTCCAAACCCAGAACTGTATCTGGTAAGACATAGAATAATAAGACCTTCCAAACCCAGAACTGTATCTGGTAAGACAGAGAATGAGAAGACCTTCCAAACCCAGAACTGTATCTGGTAAGACAGAGAATGATAAGACCTTCCAAACCCAGAACTGTATCTGGTAAGACAGAGAATGAGAAGACCTTCCAAACCCAGAACTGTATCTGGTAAGACAGAGAATGAGAAGACCTTCCAAACCCAGAACTATATCTGGTAAGACAGAGAATGAGAAGACCTTCCAAACCCAGAACTGTATCTGGTAAGACAGAGAATGAGAAGACCTTCCAAACCCAGAACTGTATCTGGTAAGACAGAGAATGATAAGACCTTCCTTTTTATTCTCCATTCTTTTTAACTTCAATTTTTGTTTTAAAATAAATGTTTTTCCACACAAAATGCTGCATTTGAAACCACCCATGTCTAACCATACAGAGACATGGTCTGATCATACCACATCTACTGCAAAGGGAAGGACACAAGAGTATACAGATAGAACAGCATAGGATCACAGATGATTTTTCTGTGAGGTAAAACATTGTTTTTAAACAGACAGGAAAAGGTTTTACCTCATAGAAAACAGCAGCTGCAATTTCATGCTGTCCTGTATGCTGTCTTTTGTTCCCCCCCCCCTTCCCAGGAGATGTGGAATGATGAGATCATGTCCCTGTGCAGTCAGACATGGCCATTACACAATAAATAGCAGGGGCACATTTGTCAGATTTTCTTGGCACAGGAACATTATATTTAAAATCCATTTGTCAAACCTATTATTAAGATAAGATCTATTGTTTAAAGCTTACTTTCTTCATAAGACAACTCCTTTTCCTTTGCCACACCTGACCAGGAGCATGGAAGGGGAAAAGTGGTGCCTCACCGGATTCCAACAGTACACAGGTGCCTGGAACAAGTGGCTGGATACGAGTCATATCCAGCAATGAAAAACAGGAGAAAATTCCGGCACCAGGAGTCTCTTCATTAAAATCTTCAATATTTTATTTGCATGTCGAGAATAAAAAATTCATGTGGGGGCGCAGTGCCTAAAGGCCTGATGCGTTTTAAACAAAGTTCTTAATCGTAGGCATATGAACAATACATAAAAACATCTTTATATACTGTGAGACTGTGACCGGGGTTATCTATGACGGCCGGTATGTCTCGCCCAGGTTGTGCTCACTCCATGATAGGAAGTAAATCCACTATAGGGTTAATGCTGTTTCCCTACAGGCTTAAGGAAGGGTTAAAAGGAAACAGGAACGAGGGCAGGTGTGCCGGGTGTGAGGGAGTGAACAGAACTCCGAGTTTTCTGCTGGAGAGGCACATGTATTGTGTTATGGACTTTTGTTTGGACATTAAAACCGTGTGCTGTGAACCTTAATGCCTGGATCCCGTGTCTTCTGCTGCGCAGCCGACCGTGCTACCTCACATATGGTGGAGAATGCAGGCATGACAGCCGGTGAGGTGTAGCATCCATCCCTGGTGACCCAGCTGCGCATGTCCTGGATTCGAGCGGCTATACTACAGCCCAAACCCGGCGACGCCATGGAGGACATACTAAAGCATTTGGCTCAGGCTAATGCACAGCAGCAACAGACCAATGCACACCTGCTCCAATCCTTGCAAGTGCAGGAAAGAAAACTCCAAGAACAGATGGATCAGGCCAATGCACGTCAGCAGCAATCCTTGCAAGTGCAGGACAAAAGGCACCAAGAACAGATGGAGCAGGCCAATGCACGTCAGCAGCAAGCCTTGCAATTGCAGGAAAAAAGGCACCAAGAACAGATGGTTCTCCTGGCCAAGTCGATCCGTGCCGGACCGGCAGCAACAACCCCGGGACCGAGTGATGACGGCAGCGTCCGGAAAGCGGTGAGACAAGCGTTGCAAAAGATGACCCCGGGGGATGATGTGGAAGCGTTCCTGGCGGTGTTTGAGCGGGTGGCCGAGCGGGAAAAGCTGCCGACCCCCCAGTGGGCTGAGGTATTGTCGCCCTATCTGACGGGGGAACCCCAAAAAGCGTACCTGGACCTCTGTACCGAGGACGCCATTGACTATGTGACCCTAAAAGCCGAAATACTGGCACGGTTGGGGGTGAATACCTATGTACGGGCTCAGCGGGTAAATCAGTGGTTCTATGAGGAAGCCAAACCCGTACGCTCCCAGGCCTATGACTTGTTGCATCTTGTAAAAAAATGGTTGCAGCCTGACACTCTGAGCCCGGCGCAGATGGTGGAAAGGGTAGTAGTGGATCGTTTTGTGCGCACTTTACCCGTCACCGTTCAACGGTGGGTAGGACAGGGTGACCCGAGTACCCTGGACCAGTTAGTGTCCCTGGTAGAGCGGCATGTGGCTACGCAGGACTTGATACGGGACACTGAGACTTTGCGTACTGCCTGTCGGTCCGGCCCCTCCAAGCCTAGGGCCAAGGACCCACCGCCGACAACGGTGCAGGAGTCCCCTACCGTCCCGTCTGAGGCCGCGGCCGCCAATCCTGAGGTCCGGAAGGTTCTGTACCCTAAACGACAACCCGTCAAGGGGGTTTCCGTCCCCATTAGATGTTGGCGGTGCCAGCGGGTGGGACATATGGAAGCCCAGTGTCCACTCACCACGGAGCCCATGGATTGTGGGGTTACCCGGCGGGGTTCAATGTATGCTCAGGTGGTGTGTACCGCTGACCTGGTCTCCCCAGAGACGGAGCCCCACTTGTGCCAAATACAGGTGAATGGACGTCCGGTTACAGGATTGTTGGATTCCGGAAGCTTAGTGACCCTTGTGCGATCCACCTTGAGGGCTAAAGTAAAGGCCACAGGACGTACCGTGGGGGTGGTTTGCATACATGGGGACCGCCGAGACTATCCCACGGGGATTGTCACCATCACAGCACCTTGCGGTCAGGTGCAACATGAAGTGGGACTTCTTAACACTCTTCCTTATGACGTGATCCTAGGAAGGGATCTGCCCTATTTTTGGACTTTATGGAAGGGACCCCCTAAGTCTCCTCAGATATTGGTCAGTCCGGGACCTGAGCCCTACAATCCTGAATCCGGGACACCTGCCGTAGGGGTCCCCATGATAGGGACAGAATGTGAACCCGATAGGTCGCCCCTAGAGGTATTGGCAGGAGAGGCTGAGACGGTCGAACCCATCCCGGAGTTGGAGGCGTCCCCGGATACGTTTGGGACTGCCCAACTCCAGGACCCTACATTAATACATGCCCGGAGTCGGGTGACAGTAATTGACGGGGTGGCACAGCTGCCCGGTGCCCAGGTAAGGTACCCCCATTTCGCTCTTAAGCAGGATTTACTCTACCGGGTAGATGAAATACGGGGCGTGGGGGTAGAGCAGTTGGTGGTACCCCAGCCGCATCGTCGGCGGGTCCTCGACTTGGCTCATAAACACCTGATGAGTGGCCATCTAGGGGTCAAGAAAACGCAGGAGCGAATATTGCAAAGGTTCTATTGGCCCGGAATCTTTGGGGAGGTAAAACGGTTCTGCGAAACCTGCCCGGAGTGTCAGCTTACCGCACCCCTGACCCATTTTCGCAGTCCGTTGGTACCGTTACCCATTATAGAAGTCCCTTTTGAACGGATAGGGATGGATCTGGTGGGGCCCCTCGTAAAGTCCGCTCGAGGGCACCAACACATCCTAGTGATCGTTGACTATGCCACCCGGTATCCCGAGGCGATACCTCTCAGACATACTGCAGCAAAGCTTATAGCTCGGGAGTTGTTTGCTGTGTTCTGCCGGGTGGGGTTGCCCAAGGAGATCCTTACGGATCAGGGGACCCCATTCATGTCTAAAGTGACCAAAGAGCTATGCCGGCTACTCCAGATCAAGCAGTTGCGTACGTCTGTGTATCATCCTCAAACGGACGGTTTAGTCGAGCGTTTCAATAAAACCCTGAAAACCATGCTAAAAAGGGTGATTTCAAAAGACGGGAAAAACTGGGATATGATGCTTCCCTATTTGATGTTTGCCATCCTTGAGGTGCCACAGGCATCCACGAGGTTTTCGCCTTTTGAGTTGTTATACGGGCGACATCCCCGGGGATTGTTGGACCTGGCAAAGGAAACATGGGAGCAAGAGCCCACCCCCCATAAAAGTGTGATTGAACACATTTTGGGTATGCAGAACCGCATAAGCGCGGTTATGCCAATTGTGAAGGAGCATTTACAGGAGGCTCAGGCCGCGCAAAGCGGCCGCTACAATAGACAAGCCACTGTGCGGACCTTTAAACCCGGGGATCGGGTGTTGGTATTAATCCCCACGGCGGAGAGTAAATTCCTGGCTCAGTGGCAAGGCCCCTACGAGATAAAGGAAAGAGTCGGGGTGGTTAACTATAAAGTATTGCAGCCCGGTAGGCGGAAACCTGAACAAATATACCATGTCAACCTATTAAAACCCTGGCAGGAACGGGAAAGCCTGATGGCTGTTTTTTCCCCATCTCCCTCCTCTTCGGGTCGTTCACCTCCGGCTCCAGCGACCTCCGGAGAGGACGAACCGGAAGTAAGGATTGGAGAAGCCCTCACCAAGACTCAGAGGCGAGAGGCCAGACGGTTGGTTCAGCAGAACCCCGATGTCTTCTCCGAGCTGCCCGGTAGGACCAGTCTGATACGACATGATATTGTCACCGAGCCCCACCTGAAGGTACGCCTGAAGTCATACCGGGTACCGGAGGCTCGACGACAAGCCATATCGGAGGAAGTAAAGACAATGTTACGCCTGGGGGTCATCGAAAAATCCCGGAGTGAATGGGCTAGTCCGATTGTCCTAATACCAAAACCCGATGGCTCCTTAAGGTTCTGCAATGACTTTAGGAGATTGAACGAAATATCCAAGTTCGATCTCTACCCCATGCCCAGAGTGGATGAGCTGATTGATAGGCTGGGACAGGCGCGGTATTTTACCACGCTCGACCTGACCAAGGGGTACTGGCAGGTGCCACTGACGGAGTCCGCCAAGGAGAAAACCGCTTTTGTTACGCCGGAGGGTCTCTTCCACTATGTTGTCTTGCCTTTTGGGTTACATGGCGCTCCGGCCACGTTCCAGAGGTTGATGGACTTAGTGCTGGAACCCCACCAGGCGTATGCATCAGCGTACCTTGATGACATCATTATTTACAGCTCCGATTGGCAGACCCACTTGGAACAGGTACAAGTGGTGGTGGACGCGCTTCGAACAGCCGGATTGACAGCCAATCCCAAGAAATGTGCGTTGGGACTCACGGAAGCCCGCTACTTGGGCTACGTGATAGGCCAAGGAGTGATTAAGCCCCAAATTAACAAGGTTGAGGCGATCCAGAAGTGGCCTAGACCCCTGACCACGAAGCAGGTTAGGGCCTTCCTGGGTATCGTGGGATACTACAGGAGGTTTGTAAAGGATTTTGCGGGACTATCAGCCCCCTTGACGGACCTTCTCAAAGGCAAGAAGTCCGTCATGGTGCGCTGGACTCCGCAGGCCGAAGACTCCTTCCGGGCCCTGAAGGGGGTCCTGTGCGGACAGCCCGTTCTTGTACACCCTGATTTCCGGAAGGAGTTCATAGTACAGACTGACGCCTCAGAGGTCGGCCTGGGGGCAGTGCTGTCTCAGGTGGTTCAGGGGGAGGAACACCCCGTCACCTTCTTAAGTAGGAAGCTCACCCCTCCCGAGCGGAATTATAGCGTAGTGGAGAAGGAGTGCCTGGCGATCAAGTGGGCCTTGGAGTCCCTACGCTATTACCTGCTGGGACGGCAGTTTCGCTTGGTGACGGATCACTCTCCACTGGTCTGGATGAGGTCCGCCAAGGAACGGAATGCCCGGGTTACCCGGTGGTTCCTTTCTCTGCAGAACTTCCGGTTTACGGTTGAACATAGGGCCGGTAGGTTGCAGGGCAACGCCGATGCCTTGTCCTGCGGCCCGTGTTTGATGGCGGGAGTTCAACCCCGCACGCTTGAACTGAGGGGGGGGGTATGTGAGACTGTGACCGGGGTTATCTATGATGGCCGGTATGTCTCGCCCAGGTTGTGCTCACTCCATGATAGGAAGTAAATCCACTATAGGGTTAATGCTGTTTCCCTACAGGCTTAAGGAAGGGTTAAAAGGAAACAGGAACGAGGGCAGGTGTGCCGGGTGTGAGGGAGTGAACAGAACTCCCTGAGTTTTCTGCTGGAGAGGCACATGTATTGTGTTATGGACTTTTGTTTGGACATTAAAACCGTGTGCTGTGAACCTTAATGCCTGGATCCCGTGTCTTCTGCTGCGCAGCCGACCGTGCTACCTCACAATACCTATTCCATGAGATAAAACCATATACACCTGTTACTGGACACAGTTAACTGCGCTTCATTGTAATTTAAATGTGAGACAGCCTACCTAAAACTCATGACACCAACATAGACTGTCGACCCTCCCTCTACTTAGACTAGCAAAAGGCATTCCCATATACCAAGTATTCAATGGAGGAGAAAGAAAGAAAAAAACAACAACCCAAAATTACATCATAATAATAATAAAAATGGCTGATGTAACTGTGATATACAGTTAGGTCCAGAAATATTTGGACAGTGACACAAGTTTTGTTATTTTAGCTGTTTACAAAAACATGTTCAGAAATACAATTATATATATAATATGGGCTGAAAGTGCACACTCCCAGCTGCAATATGAGAGTTTTCACATCCAAATCGGAGAAAGGGTTTAGGAATCATAGCTCTGTAATGCATAGCCTCCTCTTTTTCAAGGGACCAAAAGTAATTGGACAAGGGACTCTAAGGGCTGCAAGTAACTCTGAAGGCATCTCCCTCATTAACCTGTAATCAATGAAGTAGTTAAAAGGTCTGGGGTTGATTTCAGGTGTGTGGTTTTGCATTTGGAAGTTGTTGCTGTGACCAGACAACATGCGGTCTAAGGAACTCTCAATTGAGGTGAAGCAGAACATCCTGAGGCTGAAAAAAAAGAAAAAATCCATCAGAGAGATAGCAGACATGCTTGGAGTAGCAAAATCAACAGTCGGGTACATTCTGAGAAAAAAGGAATTGACTGGTGAGCTTGGGAATTCAAAAAGGTCTGGGCGTCCACGGATGACAACAGTGGTGGATGATCGCCGCATACTTTCTTTGGTGAAGAAGAACCCGTTCACAACATCAACTGAAGTCCAGAACACTCTCAGTGAAGTAGGTGTATCTGTCTCTAAGTCAACAGTAAAGAGAAGACTCCATGAAAGTAAATACAAAGGGTTCACATCTAGATGCAAACCATTCATCAATTCCAAAAATAGACAGGCCAGAGTTAAATTTGCTGAAAAACACCTCATGAAGCCAGCTCAGTTCTGGAAAAGTATTCTATGGACAGATGAGACAAAGATCAACCTGTACCAGAATGATGGGAAGAAAAAAGTTTGGAGAAGAAAGGGAACGGCACATGATCCAAGGCACACCACATCCTCTGTAAAACATGGTGGAGGCAACGTGATGGCATGGGCATGCATGGCTTTCAATGGCACTGGGTCACTTGTGTTTATTGATGACATAGCAGACAAGAGTAGCCGGATGAATTCTGAAGTGTACCGGGATATACTTTCAGCCCAGATTCAGCCAAATGCCGCAAAGTTGATCGGACGGCACTTCATAGTACAGATGGACAATGACCCCAAGCATACAGCCAAAGCTACCCAGGAGTTCATGAGTGCAAAAAAGTGGAACATTCTGCAATGGCCAAGTCAATCACCAGATCTTAACCCAATTGAGCATGCATTTCACTTGCTCAAATCCAGACTTAAGACGGAAAGACCCACAAACAAGCAAGACCTGAAGGCTGCGGCTGTAAAGGCCTGGCAAAGCATTAAGAAGGAGGAAACCCAGCGTTTGGTGATGTCCATGGGTTCCAGACTTAAGGCAGTGATTGCCTCCAAAGGATTCGCAACAAAATATTGAAAATAAAAATATTTTGTTTGGGTTTGGTTTATTTGTCCAATTACTTTTGACCTCCTAAAATGTGGAGTGTTTGTAAAGAAATGTGTACAATTCCTACAATTTCTATCAGATATTTTTGTTCAAACCTTCAAATTAAACGTTACAATCTGCACTTGAATTCTGTTGTAGAGGTTTCATTTCAAATCCAATGTGGTGGCATGCAGAGCCCAACTCGCGAAAATTGTGTCACTGTCCAAATATTTCTGGACCTAACTGTATTAATCCCAAGGTGAAGCCCCATCATTGGGGTTTCATTGCACTTATCTAAGGTTCACTGTGGATCCCAGAAGTCCTACCTGAAGAGATCAAAAATGTAACCCCTATTTTATTGTTAGAGGAAAACATACGATATTGGCAATGGCCCTTTAAATGAAGGGCCATCCTTGGGATAAAAAAAAGCTAAAAGGGGTATTCCCATCTCCAAGATCCTATCCCAATATGTAATAGGTGTAATAATATTGCCAAATACTTCCAGTTATAAATCTAGTATAGTTCTTCTGATTCACTATATCACTTACCTCTGGTTCAGGGCATTACAGGACCTTAGTTATCCATAGTTATGACCACGAGCAACTAACTGTGACTATATGCATGGTCATAACTATGGATACCTAAGGTCCTGCAATACCCTGCACATGAGGTAAGTGACATGGCTATATCAGGAGAACTATACTACATTTATAAGTGGAGGTTTTTGCTATTATTATTACCCCGACTTGGATCTTGGATATGGCAATAACCCTTTAAGCTAAATAAGTCCAAAATACCATGTTGACTAATTTCTTAGTATATTTTTTTATTGCAGTTGGAGCTATCACAGAGCGTTCACCAATAAACAGCTCTAAATCCATTCCATAAACTTTGAGTTGGATGACTCAACTCTAGCTGCTCGTAGCCACCGCTAATCGGAGCTTAGGAGCTTACTGAAACTGTTTATACAGAGGACTGTAAAATATAACAATATACTGCAAGCTCCAGTGCTCCTGCTAGTAAAAGTTACAGGTATCCAGAATTTTATCGCTCAACGATATTTCTACAAAGGGATTTGTTGCTCTGTAAAGTTCCTCCTGACCCTATCAAAATATATATGTATATAAAAAAAAAAATCACAAACCTTAAAATAAAATGCAAGAAGTAAACAGATAGAAGCCATCCTTCATATTTTATTTTTTAACGTATTTGTTATGAATAACTACATGGAGAACACAATGTCAGTGAATATATTGGTAAAGTTATGTTTGGCTAATTGTTAGGGACTCAACAAAAATGAGGTTGCCTTGCCATTGGCTGTTGGGCTCACATAAAAATGGCCATTTTTTATGTGCTAAGTATCTCAATTTTTACATGTTTTTCATAGTAGTAATACATGTCTATATTCCCATTGTCATAATTCATGCACGGCTCTGCCGTTCTTGAGTCACTGCATGTATCCTGCCTCCGGGAGGGGCCTGTTTACTCTGACTTTGTTTTGGGGATCATGCTGTCATATCTTGATTCATACACGGCTCTGCCTTTTCCGAGCCAGTGCATGCATCCTGCCTCTTGAAGGGGCCTGTTTGCTCTGGCCTCGTTCCAGGGGTCACGTCGCCATATCTAGGTGCTGCTACCTTAGGGATGCCACCAGTGATAATTCTGGCTTGGCTATGTGCTCGTCTCCTGTGAAAAGTACTCTGTTTCATGTCCTGCTACTCAGTACCGTTTGTCTTGACCTCTGACCCTTCTGTCCAATCTGACCACCATCCTTTCTGTCCTGCCTCACCTCTGTCCCTACTGCCTGTTCTGTCCCCCCTCTGTCCTGCCCGACCTTCCCTCTGTACCTCCTTGTCCTCTGGATTTCAGTCCTGCTCTGTGTCCTCCACCCGATCCCCTGTGTTCACTTGTTCCCCGCCATCTGACCTCGGCTCTGCTTATTGACTGGTGCTTGTTTCCTCCCTAGTACAGACGTGACATCCTGGCACTGACCCTTTTAGGCTCTGTGCGCATTGGGAAGTGGAATTTTCTTGAGAAAATTCCGCATGCCCTCAAAGATTACCGCACCCGCGGTAAAAAACCGCGGGAAACCGCACCCGAAAACCGCATGCGGTTTGCCGCGGTTTGCTGCGGCTTTACCGCGGTATTATTCGCGGTATTGCCGCGGTTTTGCCGCGTGCGGGTTGGGATGTGCTTTATTGCTTTCAATGCAATAAAGCACATTGAAGAAAAAAAAAAAAAAAAAAGTCATTTAATTCTGAGAGTAGATAGACAGAAGAATAGATAGAGGGATAGATAGATAGACAGACAGAGGGATAGATAGATAGAGAGATAGATGACAGATCGCTGCATTTCCCACGGTCGGCAGTGAGTTCACATTACCGGCCGTGAGAAATGACCGGTAATTACCTCTGCTGCTTTCATTCAGCCTGTCTCTGTGACAGTTGCGGCTGGATGGAAGCAGCGCTGGACGTCGGACCTGGATTACGCCGGAGCTTTGGTGCGGGAGGGGTTAATAAAATGGTGAACGAGGCTTGTTTGTTTTATTTAAAATAAAGGATTTTTGGTGTCTGTGTTTTCTTCACTTTACTTACGGGTTGATCATGTCAGCTGTCACATAGACGCTGCCATGATCAAGCCTGGGGTTAATGGCGGTGGTCCCCCACCATCATTAACCCCTTGTATTACCTTGCCACCACTGCTACACGGTGGCAAGAAGAGCCGAGGACACGCCGGTATTGTCGCATATTGCATGCGACAGTGCCGGGGCAGCTGCGGCTGATATTCTCGGCTGCCGGAGGGGGAGTGAGGCGGGGGACATTACCCCTGCCCCTCTCCCTCCCCAGCCTGAGAATACCGGGCCGCCGCTGTGTGCTTACCTCGGCTGGAAGGTAAATATGCAGCGGAGCCCACGTTCTTTTTTTCCTATATTTCCGTTTTCTTTCTATGTGTGTTCTATGTGTTCTGTGTCTATGTGATCTATGTGTCTGTGATGTGTGTGTGTGTGATCTGTGTGTGTGTTTACTCTGCACGGCTTCCTCTTCCTGTAATGACATCACTTCCCTGCAAAACCGCAGACAGGCGATGCACATTACCGGAGGTAAACCGCAAAATACCGCAGGGAATAACGCAGGAAAACGCAGTGAACCGCACAGAATTTGCTGCCTGCGTTATTCCCTGCGGGATTTCTTGATTAACATTGAGTCAATGGAGAGAAATCCCGCAGCGACGTGCGGAAAAGAAGTGACATGCACTTGTTTTTGCTGCGGGATTCCCGCAGCAAAACACGCAGCTGTCAAATTCCGCCCAGTGCGCACAGGATTTTTTTTCTCCATAGGATTTGCTGGTGATTCACTGCAGAGATGTTATGAACATTTTCTGCAGCGAAACATGCAGCAAATCCGCGGCAAAATCCGCGAAAAATCCGGTAAGTGCGCACATAGCCTTAGTTTGACTATCCCTACGCTGTGTCTGTGACCTCTAGTGGGCTTCGGAATTATTGCACTCAGGAGAAGTTTCATTCCTGAGTCCCAGCGCCACCTAGTGGTAGCCTGACACCCATATTGATTGTTCCACATATCTTAGACCTACAGAGTACAACTGTCTTCTTTTTGTTATTAACTTTAATGTTCAGTTTGCACCTGTTAACATTAGAAAGGTAGGGTGTTTCATCAGTCTTTTTCTTAGATTACAGGGTCATGCCTTCTCATTGAGCAATCCTGCTCTTCAGCCTTAGGCAATTTTAATTCTCCATTTGCAGGTTCTTGTCTGCCCATAAATTATAGGCTTTTTAACCCAATGAGCGGCATTTGTGTGATAGGGACCCAACAAATAGAGATCGCCTTGCCGTTGGGCTCACATAAAACTGGCCATTTTTGTGTGCTAAGTATCTCAATTTTTTCATGTTTTCCATAGCAGTAATGCATATCTATATTCTCATATTCATTGTTCCTCATATCCTAGCATTACAGAGTGCAATTGTCTCCTTTTTGGCTAATTGTTGTCAGCACCATCAGTATTTAGTAGTGGGGGGGAGGGATATTACGAGCCATTGCAAAGTATAAGTCAATGCAGCTGTTACTTAATATATTCCTTTTAATCTTCCAGCATAAAACAGAAGTGCAAACATTGCATATACTGTATTTAATATGCAGCTTAACCAATTAGCATTAACAGTCTCTGCCACTAAGCAAAGCCATATCCATAGCCATATAAGCCGACTGCTACAATATACTCAAGCATTATAAATGGGAAGGAGCAAATTGATTTGCATGTAATAACAGTGGCAATAAACCTTCCTTGCTACGTGCAATTTTTCCCATCTGTTAATGGAGTGGAAGTTTAGAAGCTATTATTCCCAGAAGGGGACTTACCCAGCTGGACATCTATAACACTTGGCTGGTTCTCCACGGGGAACAATGGTTTAGGAGGCTTCGCTGTGAGTAAAGCTAGAAAACAGAACAGGAGAATGTAATGGAAGTCAGAGACAAATTACAGCGCAGGAAACATTCTATCATGCAAGGCATTTAATTTTGCTACACTTGATACAGTGTAAACATCATCATAAAGTGTGCCTATCTATACAGAATATATTTAACAGTTCAATTTCAATTTCTATGAATTATTATAGATGGGTTTTCTCTGACAGGTACATTTTCTATACGCTATAAATTTTTGCAAATAGTACCGTGGGTCAAAAGTCAATCTAACTCAGCAAAGGCTTAAAATGATAGTCAAGCTGCATCCTGATACAGAGAATGTTTAAGAGGAATGGGATGAGTAAACTGGGGGGGCTATTAATGTCACCTTGTTGAACCTTTATGATTTACAGTGGAATTCGTTTTTAGTATTAAAGAACTTTCAAAACCCATGTTATATTCATAGAGAAGAATTAGGTTCCTGTCACGTAGACTTTATTCTTGGCCAACTTGTTGTATCTGAGCCTTATGTTGGACTGTTAAAGGGGCTTTACACGCTGCGATATCGTTAGTGAATTATCGTCGGGGTCACGGTGTTTGTGACGCACATCCGGCTTCATTAACGATATCGCAGCGTGTGATACCTACGAGCGACCTTAAACGATCACAAAATAGGTAGAAATCGTTTGCCGCGGAGAGTTCGTCCTGAAACCAAAAATCGTTGTCTGTTTATTAGCGATGTTGTTCCTCGTTCCTGCGGCACCACACATCGCTGTGTGTGACACCGCAGGAGCGACGAACATCTCCTTACCTGCGTCCCGCTAGCAATGCGGAAGGAAGGAGGTGGGCGGGATGTTACGGCCCACTCATCTACGCCCCACTGCTTCTATTGGATGCCTGCCGTGTGACGTCGCTGTGACGCAGCACAAACCGCCCCCTTAGAAAGCAGGCGGTTCGCCGGCCAGAGTGACGTTGCAGGGCAGGTAAGTGCGTGTCACGGGGACTAACGAGGTTGTGCGCCACGGACAGCGATTTGCCCGTGTCTCACAACTGACGGGGGACAGGTACGATCGCTTGTGATCTCGCTAGCGAGATGGCAGCATGTAAAGTAAGTACCCTTTATATCTACTGTCATGTGCCATTTGGTTTTCTCAGAATGGAAATTCTTTATTATTTTTATTATTATTATTATAAGCTTATCTTAAAGCACCACCCTAGGGTTTCATTTTTTTCAGCGCTGGGGTGATACTTTTAATCTAAAGTCCTTGTCCCCGGTCTTATACTCATCCTCTGATGTCTTCACTAGAGAAAAGCAGACCCGTGGAACTTCAGTTTAGCAAGTTCAGCCAGACTTTAAAGGGAGCCTGTCACCAGATTTGGCGACTATAAGCTGCGGCCACCACCAGTGAGCTCTTATATACAGTATTCCAGAATGCTGTATATAAGAGCACAGGCCGCGCTGTAAAATGTAAAAATTACTTTTATAATACTCACCTACAGGGGCGGGGGGTCTGGTCTGATGGGTTGCCACTGCTCTCTACTCCGGTGCCTCCTCTCTCCGGTCCGGCACCTCCTCTCTGCTGCAATTGTCGTCCTCCTTCGACCCAGCCGAGTATGGATGACGTATCCTACGTCATCCACACAAGCCAGCATTGAGGTCCTGCGCAGGTGCGCTTTGTTCTGCTCAGTTCAGGGCAGATCAAAGTATTGTAGTGCACATGAGTGGGCGGTTTTCCACCTTTCCTCGTGCCAGCGCATTATAGTACTTTGATTTGCCTAAACAGGGCAGATCAAAGCACACCTGCACAGGACCACATATGCCGGCTATTGTGGATGACGTTGGGCACACCATCCATACTCGGCTCGGTCGAAGCAGAACGTCAATTGCAGCAGAGTGGAGGTGCTGGATTGGAGAGCAGCGACAACCCATTATACAGGACTGCCCCCAGAGGTGAGTATTATAAAAGTGATTGTGTTCTACAGCATGGCCTGGGCTCTTATATACAGCATTCTGGGCTGCTGTATATAAAAGCTTACTAATGCTGGCTGCAGCTTACAGTCGCCAAATCTGGTAACAATTCCCTTTCAATAAAGTTTGGTTTGAAACTCGGATTTGACCTGGACCCCAATGGATTTCATTAATTGGAATTTGGTTTTCCACCCACATGCAGCCAGCCATAAATATATAATTTCCGGGGGCGGGTGCGCTGCGTTTTTCCATTTTTTTTTGGTGCAAACTACATGCAGTGTGAGTAGATCAAATATTGCAAGCAGCTCTCACTGGGCTGAGCACCGAGCATACCCGAGCACAGCAATGCTTCTTATGTAGCATTTCGCTACATAAGAAGACCAGATAAGTGTCTGCGTCTATGCGTTTTAGGCACAACATCCCTTTAACCATGACATGTTTAAAGCCATGTTGTGCCTGAAATGCATAGATGCAAACACTTATTTGGTCTACTTATGTAGCTAAATGGATCATCTTTCCATGGCTTTTTATTTTAATTCCTAATAAAGTAATGTTTTACATTTTTGAGCGGTGCTGGAACTTCCATTTTTTCCACTCCCATTTATGCACCTGGTTACCAGTCCAGGATTTCCGGCCACCATCTATCTATGGTCTGGTGAGCTGTTTTTTTTCTTGTCCTACTTGTATAGGACTTCAGTGGCATGAAGATGTCATCACTTTTCTTAGAGTGGTATGCTGATTGTGTTGGTAGCCTAATTTTAAGAGCTTGGTCACACCGCCATATACCTCGGATAAGTGCTACCTGATGTTTTATTAGATGGCACTCGCTCCAGTGTTCTGGGTGCATATTCCCTTTAAGGGAACACTGAGGGACAATTCTTTTTTTGTGGGCACTCAGGGGACAATATTAATTCTTAAGTGGTCACATAAAGTCCATTGTCATAAAATTATAGAGGTAGTTTCAAAATTGACCTTCAAAGGGGCACAAATGGGGACCTTATAGAGGAAAATGTGGGAACTTCTATTTTCTAGGGTTTTCACAGAGAGCACTAATATTTTTTGGGGTAATTTTATCACAAAAGTGGCCTTATTCTTATGTAATGGTGGACATTATTGTTATGTGGTGGCCAAAAGCAGCACTGTTATGTTACATAGTAAGTGCAGTAAAAGGGACAAAGAGGGGAGCAACAGGCCCTGGATTGGAGTATGAACAGCAGAATGAGGAGTTTGCGCAAGTTAGGAATACATGAAGATGATGCCTGAAATGTGAGAAGCCAAATGTGTATTTGTTGTAAACTTGGCAGATGAGTCATGGCTGGAAGAAGTGATAAAAGATGGAAAAGACTGGAAATATGAAGAAATCCATCAGAAAAAAACATTAACTGCAAAGGGTGCTTTACACGCTGCAACATCGCTAGCATCGGCTAGCGATGTCGAGAATGATAGCACCCGCCCCGGTCATATGGCTGATATGTGGTGATCGCTGCCGTAGCGAACATTATCGCTACAGCTGCACCACATGCACTTACCTGCCCTGCGACGTCGCTCTGGTCGATGATCCGCCTCCTTTCTAAGGGGGCGGGTCATGCGGCATCACAGCGATGTCACACGGCAGCCGTCCAATAGAAGCGGAGGGGCGGAGATGAGCGGGACGTAACCTCCCACCCACCTCCTTCCTTCCGCATAGCCGGTGGAGGAAGGTAAGGAGATGTTCGTCGCTCCTGCGGTGTCACACACAGCGATGTGTGCTGCCGCAAGAACGACAACAACATCGTACCTGTCGCAGCAGCGATATTAAGGAAATGAGCGACGTGTCAACAAGCAACGATTTTTCATGTTTTTGTGCTCATTGATCGTTGCTCATTTGTGTTACACGCTGCGATGTCGGTAACAGCGCCGGATGTGCGTCACTACCGACATGACCGCGACGATATATCGTTACCGATATCGTAGCGTGTAAAGCCTGCTTTAGTCACAATCTATAAATGTATTCTGTTAGATGTTCTGCAGAACTGGTTTCTACCACCATATAGTCATTATATGGTGGAAATATTGGCCTTGGTCATTGTATAGTGATTTTTATTCGGAAACAACATGGTCCCCTGCTGAGGTGCTCACTAATCACAAATTATATTAGGGTGTGCCTCTATCATTGTACACATGGATAACTAGATAAGAGTTATTAGTTACTAGAGATGAGCGGAAAGTTACTTGTTACTAGAGATGAGCGGACCCGTAGAAGTTCAGTTCGATGTTGTTCAGCCAGACTTTAGTTAAAGTTCGGTTTGGAACCCAGACTTGACCTGAACCCCAATGGAAGTCACCAATTTGGCAGTTCGAGTATCCGCTCACATACAGCCAGCCATAAATTGATCACTTGCAGGAGGGAGAGGAGGTGGTTTTCCAATTTTTTTGTTTGGTGCACACTACAGGCTATCATGCTGTTGTTACACGCAGTGAGAGACATCCAAACACTACAAGTTGTGTTCATACGTAAAGAACCCGAACTCTGAACCCAAACTTGTTTTTTGTTTTTTTTTTGTAAAGTCTGTGTTTTGGTATGAACTTCAAACCTCAGGTTTTCTCATCTCTACTCGCAACACCTCTGACTGACAGCCAAAGGTTCCTAGTATCAGTAATCCTTAAAAAATACTTTGATGGCAAATGTCCAACTATAGCTCTGGACTAGTGTACGGTAGCAGTAAATGTTGGATGTATCAACCCTTTACAATGTCTTCTTCTCGCCTGCCTTCCCAATTCAGCATTGGAGTTATGGCTTTGTACATTTTACGGTTGTTTTGGCCACATGAATGCTCTGCCGGAAACTATATGATCTCCTGTCGCTTTGAAAAGTTCTCTGGAAAATGTGACTCCTTTTTAATGCAAGGAAGTCCTGGCCTCAAGAAAACGGATATCAGAAAAATCCTCATGTGTACAACGTCTAACATGCATGTCATTGGCCCTGCACTGATTCATATAGTATTTGTGCAGAAGGAAAAGATCCATCTGATATATGGACACTAAATTATAAGAATTGATGTATAGGAAAAAAATATATGAAAAATTTGCTCTCCTCCAAAAAAACCCTCCCTCCAAACTATCATACATGAGCCACAACCAGAAACTCCTCCAAAAGGAAGGAATAGAGGCCGAAAATGAATTCTGAAATATCAGCAACTTGTAGGCTTTAGCGATCCAGTTTGGACAAAGTTGGTAACTTGTGGTATTTTAATTAAAAAAAATACAAAGTGCAAACATATAAAATTAATTGCAAGATTAATCACATTAAAAATACTATAAAACCAAAATTAGAGAAAAGAAAGTTTCATTGTGAAGACCTTGGCATTGGCATAGAAAGCTGCTAAATCACTATAATTAAGGTATTATCTTTATTATTGATACTGTTCATTAAGTTTATCTGCACCTGGATACAATAATGTGTGACTTGTGAATTCTGTTGGAAATAGGCAAATCCCACATAACCTACGGTAAGACATCACTGTCTCATTAGTTTCTGCAATATGTGTGTATATGTACGGTTATTTTTACACATTGCATAGCTGTCAGATAGAATTGTATTATTGGCCATAGAAAGTGTCAGCAACAACAGCAGAGTCAGAACCGATAGCAGGACCAAAGGCATTGCCCCGAGTCACAAGCACCAGATGTCAAATGCTGCTATGTAGAACCTCCACAATGTCATGGAGCTTGTGGGCCTCTTGTCAAAACAGTGGACTTTCCTGAATTTTGCCATTTCATCAGGCTCGGTTAACCGTCTGCTTTATCTTTATAAACAGTATGCAGCTTTATAAAGTTTAGCTAACTTTGTGTTTATTGCTAAAGCGAAAATTAAATAGTTTACATAATTTAATATCAAGCGTTTAACCCTATCTATGAAAAGCCCCTACACCGAGACCTCCTTATAGAGCAATTATATATATACATTCATGATTTCTTTTCAGCTAGAAAAGATTTGAAATCATTGAGGATTATTTATCATCAAAAAGTCCCAAAAAGTTTAGCAAAATTTTTCAACTACCGTGTTTTCCCATATTTTCTTCCTTTGAATTTTGAGGTTTTCCAGGAGAATATACTTACCAGAACCAGGACCATCTGCGTAGCTCCCAAGTCTCCCTACGATCTTCGGCAGGTGCTCCGAGCAGGTATTCTCTACGCTGTCCTCCCCTGCTTCTTGCCGACATTCACAGATCAGATCGCACACGCGCGCACAAACTCACCACATCCGGCAATATGGATTGCTTCTGGCCTCCATGGGAAAATGGGGCGCAATGAAATGGAATGCATGGGGCACTTGGAAGTGGAACACATCGATACGTCCCTCCACAGGACTTCTATATGTTCCATCTCACTGCATCCCAGCATTCTCTGCTGGCCAAAAGTAATCCATATTGCTGGATGTGGTGAGTGTGTGCGATCTGATGTGCGATTGTGTATGTGATCTGATGTGGGTGTGCAATCTGATGTGTGTGGAAGTGCGTTCCACTGCAGGTCCTCTTGTTCAACATCTGGTGAGTATGATTGTGGGGTCTTCTGTCTTCTTCTCTCTTTTGGGGGTGCACAATCAAAAAAATCCCCTAATAAGGTGCCTAAAGGATATAGATATTGTATCAAAAAGCTCCTATGAACAGATATGAGGCATAAAACTGTTCATAAAAGTAAAAAACACCATGAAATAAGAAAATAAAATATATACTTTATTAGAAAAATTCTCTTTTTTAATTTTTTTTTTTACAATTCTATCATAATAGTTACTGGGAACAAAAAGTGCTTAAAAAGACAGGGTTACTCCAAGAAGACAAAGAAGAGGAAATAAATAACAGAGGGACCACAAAAGGCAATGATTAAAACTCCATCCAATGACCAATCAATAAATATGGAATAAAACCACAAAGTTTAAATAATGGTTAGATGCAGTGCAAATTACAAAATATGAACTCCGGTAGCAAGTTTCAGTATTACAAGTAAAGTGTAATAGTGCTCAATTAAAAATCTGATACAAAGGCACTGCACCAGAGGGCCAAATATGAAGTAAAAGAAAGGAATGGTAAATACCTAAAGCAGGGTCCGTGAGACTCGTCAGCCTTCAGCCCGACGTGCGTTTCTTCTAGCATTAGACTTCCTCAGGGGGGAGTCTAACGCTGGACAAAATGGGCTGTAGGCTGATGAGTCTCATGGACCCTGCTTTAGCTATTTACCATTCCTTCCTTTTACTTCATATTGGGACCTCCGGTGCAGTGCCTTTGTATTAGATATTCAATTGCGCACTATTGCACTTTACTTGTAATACTGACACTTGCTACCAGAGTTCATATTTTTTAATTTGCACTGCATCTACCCTTAATTAAGCTTTGTGCTTTTATTCCATATTTATTGAATGGTCATTGTATGGAGTTTTAATCATTGCCTTTTGTGGTCCCTCTGTTATTTATTTCCTCTTCTTTGTCTTCTTGGAGTAACCCTGTCTTTTTAAGCAGCTTTTGTTCCCAGTAACTATTATGAAAGAATTGTAAAAAAAAAAATTAAAAGAGAGAATTTGTCTAATAAAGTATATATTTTATATTCTTATTTCATGGTGTTTTTGACTTTTAGGAACAGTTTTCTGCCTATCTGTTCATAGGAGCTTTTTGAAACAATCTCTTTTGGGGATGTCTACTTTCTATAATGAAGAGTCCTGCAGTATTTTTTAACTTTTTTAGCTGCATGGACACTTTATTATTGAACCGCGACTAGGGCTTATTTTGGGGGTTGGGCTTATGTTTAAGTCTTACTGCAAAAATGCTGAAAATTCCTGCAAGGGCTTATTTCTGTGGAGGTCTTATTTTTGGAAAATTAGAATATTATCTTTGTGTGCCAACCTGTTTTTACTTTTCTGGTACACAGATAGCCCAAATGCATCACCTAATTTACTAAGAGTCTACACATCCTTAATAAACTTGGTCTATTTGGTCTAAGACTTCCAAATAAAATATAATTTATTATAACTTTAATTTCCCCCATGGAGTTTCTATTATTTACCACATAGCTAGTGATAGGAAGAGACAAAAAAAAAAAGATAAGTAGTGATGATCGAATAACTACTTGTTTCAGTAGCATGTTTCAGCTGCATCCAAAATGCTGTGATGTACAGTACAATCACAGTGGATGGGATTTCTAGAAATCCCATGCCCACTTTGCGTGTACAGCCCACAGTGAAAACTGACCTGTGGTGCAGCTTCCTGAGCAACAAGCATGTCAATTGTTTGCTGTGGAGTCACAAGCATTCTTTGCAGAGAGAACAGAAGAGAGAGACCGCAACTGCCCAAGCCCGGATTGTGACCATGAGCAGCTGCGTTCTCCTACAGAGGAGACTTGCAGCCCCACAGGCCAGGACCTGCCGCGTCCAAGATGCAGTGGTTCCTGATCATGAGCACGTACTCTTACTCATGGCATCTCGCATGTCAGAAATACATTGGTGGAACAGGCGTTCTATAGTTTGCTGCATCCTTGAGTCTCAGAAAATACTGAAGTAGAAGCAAGGATTTTGAGAGCAGAGCCTAGAACTGGGGTCACCAAACTGTTGCTCGTGGGGCCCATGTTGTGACTGTTTGCCAGCTTGGTTAGTTAACACCGGGTTTAGTAAACAACTGGGAAGAAAATCTTCATATGGTGACATGTGTGAATGGCCCTGCATAGAAGAGCAGATCTGGTTGCGTGTATACTGTGAGGAGGGGAGGATGAATATGATAACCTGGAGGTAGAATGGTATTGCCAGTTAGAGGGGTTGCATAGAACTGGGTATGATAGTGTGATGAAAAGGCTTGATGCAAAAATACTGAAAGGGGGTGAAGCAGGAACCCCTGCATGTAAGTATATTGCCAGTGAAGGGAGGATGGCACAAGGCTTTGGGGTGTTTTATGTTGGGAAGCTTTGGCTGTCGTTATATCGGGACTCGGGGAGCTCTTGGTTTCACTATGGTGTAGTTGGAAAGGCTTCTGCTAAATGTGGCTCACAACCTTCTCTCAGTGCTAAATGTGACTCTCAAAATAAGAAAGGATGGGGACTGATGGTCTAGAGCAGGGGTGCCCAACATGTAGCTTGGGAACCACGTCTGGCTCACAGACCCATGATGTGTGGCTCATGGCTGTCTGGCAGCTAGGTGCATTTGCATCAGGTCTTGCAAACAGCTATGAGATCAGGTTTCCAGATGGAGACATTTGTGAGTACCCCACATAGAAAGCAGATCTGAATGGTGGTAAGATCCCCTAGATATTAGTATACTGCCTCAGTGGAGTGATTCCTGTGGAAAAGCTTTAGCTGTCATTAAACTGGTAATAGGGGCTCTGGGTGTCACTACTATTAGGGGCAGGAGATAAATGTAGTTCATGACCCTTAAGCTAGGGTCACACGTAGCGACGCAGCCGCAATCACGACGATGACCTGACCTTATCAGGATCGCTGCTGCATCGTTACATGGTCGCTGGTGAGCTGTCAAACAGGCAGATCTCACCAGCGACCAGTGACTAGCCCCCAACCAGCAGCGACGCATGGAAGCGATGCTGCGCTTGGTAATTAAGGTAAATATCGGGTAACCAAGCAAAATGCTTCGCTGGTTACCCGATATTTACCTTGGTTACCAGTGCACACCGCTTAGCACTGGCTCCCTGCACTCGTAGCCAGAGTACACATCAGGTTAATAAGCAAACCGCTTTGCTTATTTACCTGATGTGTACTCTGGCTATGTGTGCAGGGAGCAGGGAGCCGGCACTGGCAGTCTGAGAGTGGCGGACGCTGGTAACGTAGGTAAATATCGGGTAACCAAGCAGCCTTTGCTTGGTTACCCAACATTTACCTTGGTTACCAGCGTCTGCAGAAGCCGTCTCTCTGCTCCCTGCATGTTCAGTTCGTCGCTCTCTCGCTGTCACACAGCGATGTGTGCTTCACAGCGGGAGAGCAACGACCAAAAAATGGTCCAGGACATTCAGCAACAACCGGCGACCTCACAGCAGGGGCCAGGTTGTTGCTGGATGTCACACACAACGACAGTGACGACGACGTCGCTGCTACGTCACAGAAAATAGTGGCTTAGCAGCGACGCCGTCGTCGCGGTCGTTGTGTGTGACATGACCATAACTCAGAGCTGAATGTGGCTCCCAAGGTCAGAAAGGTTGGGGAACACTGGTCTAGAGGTTGAGAAACAGGGCCCTAAAGGGTAGATCTGTGTGAGATACATCACAGAAGTTGGGTGTAAAGGCCGCTTTACACACAACGACATCGCTAACGAGATGTCGTTGGGGTCACGGAATTCGTGACGCACATCTGGCCTCGTTAGCGACAATGTTGCATGTGAAACGCAGAAACGACCATTAACGATCAAAATTACTTACCTTATCATTGATCGTTGACGCGTCGTTCCATTCCCAAATATCGTTGCTGTTGCAGGACGCAGTTTGTTCGTTGTTCCTGCGGCAGCACACATTGCTATGTGTGACCCCGCAGGAACGAGGAACAACCTCGTACCTGCAGCCACCCGCAATGAGGAAGGAAGGAGGTGGGCGGGATGTTTGTCCTGCTCATCTCCGCCCCTCCGCTTCTATTGGGCGGCCGCTTAGTGACGTCGCTGTGACGCCAAACGGACCGCCCCCTTAGAAAGGAGACGGTCCGCCGGCCAGAGCGACATCGCTAGGCAGGTATGTGTGACGGGTTTAAGCGATGTTGTGCGCCACGGGCATCGATTTGCCCGTGACGCACAACTGACGGGGGCGGGTACACTCGCTAGCGATATCAATAGCGATATCGGAGCTTGTAAAGTGTCTTTAAGGCTGTGTGAGTCTCCGCTATCGTATGGCAACATGGTGCAGATTTTCAGGGTGGAAAATCCATAACATATTTGCCCAGTGGAAACATATGTTCAAAGAGACATTGCATTATTCTAAATGTCTTAAAAGGACAAAAATCCAGTTTCACGGAGTGTGGATAAAATAGTAATTTATTGAAAGTTTGTCCAAAGGTAAAATACAGACATCAATGTCAATAGAATTTTAAAAAAAAAAAAAAACAACTATGCGTTTCGAATGATAAACATTCTAAATCATAATTAAGAATATTTATCATTCAAAATGCATAGTTCTTTTTTAATCTTTCTATTGACATCAATGTCTGTTTTTTACCTTTGGATGGACTTTCAATAAATATCTATTTTATCCACACACTCTGAAGCTGGATTTTCATCCTTTTAAGACTTTCTCCACATTTACCATTGCTTCCTTTGCTCTGGAGTGCTGGCTTGAGGGTGAGTTAGACCTTTTCTTTATTATTCTAGAATACTTTTGAATTACAATCCATAATTCATATTTCTAAATACTTGTGAGGCCTCCTTCATACGTCCGTGATTCCGGTACATATGACATCCGTTTTCATACATACTGGAGACATGGACATATGCAGACCCATAAAAATCAATTGGTCTGCACACACATCAGTGTTTTTCACAGACATGTGTCTGTGTGGCGCACACACATGTCCATGTGTTCCTCACGAAGACAAGTCCGTTTTTATCCGGCAGCACTGATGTCATATAGACCACACACTGATGTAATCCGTGTGATATCAGTGTGACACGTACTGGAAAAAACAGCTTTCTTTGAAAAAAAATTTATTTTCTATACTTACCTGTATCCAGTGCTGCTGTCACTTGCTTCCAGGCCTGCTCATTATGCTCATGAATATTCACTGCACTGCAGATCTGGAAGTAGCAGCGCTGGAGACCACAAACAGGTGAGTAAAAAAGTTCCTGAACTCCATGTGTTTTCACGGATAGCACACGGAGAACACATGTGTGCCAAAATCATGCCACATGGAGGGCCAAACGCACCTTCAAACATGAGTTTTTATCACGGACATGTGAAGGGGCTTAATACTGCATTTCCAAACAGAATTGTCAAAATATATTATGAAAAGTTCTTTTTATAGGTTTTATTAACAAAGATAATACCAGATCGTGTTCGTTAAGAAACAGTATGGAAAAAATCATTTATAGATACACAACAGTCCCCAAAATAGGTGACAGATTACTATTTTTTAGAATCCACTCAAATGGTAATTTGGCATAGTGACTAGGAATCAACCAACAGCGGTTCTTGGCACAGATGTGTGCATTCACGCCAATGTGGTGACAGTTTTAGGACAGTCTGTGTAAGTATAGTCCAGGAAAAGTCATAGTTCAGGCTTAATTTTAGAGGGCATCTTGTCAAAATAATTACAGGTCTCCTGTTTTTCAAACAGAAAGATCTGGCAGTGCAAAGAGAAAAAAAAATTTTGCCTTAATGTTTTGTCCCCAAGGAAGACGGAAAATCAGAGATCGTCTTATAAGGAATTTATGCACCAGAGGTAAAATGCTACATATATCTAGAAGGACGGAACCGCAGCAAAGTCTAGTGATCTTGATTGACATGGAACATCTGTTGTATTTTCTAGCGGAGAAATTAAAAGTATTTTTTTATAGGGAATTTTACATTTCTGTTAGATCTGCACTTTTATTCTCATGCGATTAAAAAATACAACTTATGTTTATATACTGTATATAATGCCAAAACCACTATAAAACTGGAAATTGTCTTTGTAATTAATTTAAATGGGGTCATCTAGTGAAAATAATTTATCTCCTATCCATGGGATGGGTGACTCTTTGCTGATCGGCAGATGTTCGACCACTAGGACCTGGACTGATCAGTAGAACAGGGAATTTCTATACTATTAATGAAAATATATGCCCGACCAATACTTCATTCATTCTCTGTAGGGCTGCAAGGAAAAGCTAAACGCATCTCTTGGACGCCCCTTGGGGAATAGATGGAGTAGAAGCACTGCCACTACTTTCTAGAGAGGATAAAAGTTATCTATTCTGCAAATTAGTGCAGGTTCCAATAGTCAGACCCCCACCAAAGAACAAGTGATCACCTGCCCTGTTTTCGTCAGACAACCCCTTTGATTCTCACATTTTAGTCACGCCATGGTGGACATTTGATGTGCACACCAGACATGCTCCCATCTATCTGAAGAATGCGTCTTTATTTTAAAATCTAGTGTGTCCTGCAACAAAACTTTGCTGCTATGAGTGGCAAAGCCACTTTCTTTTTAGCACTAATGAGTTGCTTATTGGCCAGGACTAGTCTAGATGGACATCTATTCCTCCAGACTATCATGTTTTTCCAAAAATAAGCCCTCCCCAAAAATCAGCCCTAGCAGGAATTCATGGCCTTTTTGGTGTTAGGGTTAAATATAAGCCCTACCCAAAAAATAAGCCCTAGTCACGGTTCAATAATGAAGTGTCCATGCTGCTAAAAAAGTTAAAGATACTGCAGGACAGTTCATTATAGAAAGCAGACACCTCCAAAAGAGAGAAGAAAGAAGACCCCGCAATCATACTCACTAGATGCAGAACAGGAGGACCTGCAGTGGAACGCACACTTACACACATCAGATCACACAACTACACACATCAGAGCACACACCCACACACATCAGATCACACAACTACACACATCAGATCACTCACCTGTGGCGCTCTGGACTAGCCAGGTCGTCACAGGTACTACAACACACACACCCCCACCCCGAGACAGGCACATCAGCCAGACACAAAATCCTTGTTGCCTCCCTCCAGGGGCTGATGTCCACACCAGGTGGGGTGGAGCCAGGCGGTTGGCCCCACCCATTGAGGAGTTCACAGTTCTGGAGGCGGAAAAAGGAAGTCAGATCAGTTAGGGAAGTGCAAGTGTGAGGAGTGAAGTAGTGGTGGAGGAGTAAACTGACCATGTCTGGGTGTGTGGCCCGGGCACTAAGAGCAAGGTTGGCAGACGGTGGTGGCCGTCTGCAGGAGAGGTGAATCAACGCGAAACCGTAGGACCGGGGTCGGGCGGTAGCCCGCTGGTACCAAACCAGGGAGCGAAGTGAAGCCAACACACACAGGCAGGGCCTGCGGATCCCGACCAGGCTTGGAGCCGCCGTCAAAGGTCAAATCCATTACTGACCGGAACCCCAGGGGTTTCCTAGCAGCCAAGACCTGATAGAAGGCAACCGTCCGACCAGCAAAAGGAAATACAGCTACCGCCAAAGCTAAGATTCCAAGGGCCAGAGCCTGCGGGCAAAAGGGCTCCTCTGGCACATATACAAGCTGGGGGAGCGGGTTACCGGTGGGAAGCCACAGGAGCCGAACAAACACCAAGGTGCAGGAAAAGGCATCCATCACCAACCGTCCGGGAGAAGCCACAGTAGCCGTCTGCAGGACCCGTCCATCCAGCCATTTGGTTTACCAGAGACTTTGTGTACATTTGTGGCTGAGTGAGTACAACCGTGCCATCCGGCACCGCGCTGCGTAGTCCAGGCGACCTTGCACCTTGCCAACCCTGCCTCCCCGTCACCTCACCGGGCCCCGGGACCACCAATCCCTACCCATGGAGGGGGAAAACAACATCCCAGCTGCTCCCTACCATCGCTCCCGGGATCCCCGTCACCAGCAGCGGTGGTGCCCAACCTCACAACAACCCGTGGGTGGCGTCACGGACTACATCCCCAAACCAAACCCCCCCTTTTACTCACGGGCGAGGAGCGCCGCTCGAGTCCCCGGATCCAGCCCACTGCTCGAGCCACCGAGCAGCCATTGCAACAGCGCCGGACCCGAGTGTTAGCGAGCGCAGCGCCCCGCCACCTGCGACACACCCCCAAGCACACACATGAGATTGCACACACACACATCAGATCGGCCACACAATCAGATTGTGCACCCATACACATCACATTGCATACGCACATCAGGACATGATGTATATATATATATTGTGAGATGGCAGACTACATTGCTAAGGGATGGTATGTACCCATACGCAGTGTGAACCTCGAGCTCCATGTTCATACTTGTAGTGCCACATGTTCCTGCTAAGGTATTCTCAGGGCAGGTTCACAGGTGGCTAAGGTGATTGATTATTCTGGCCACCTACATATCCCGGCCATGGGTGTGTTTGACATGTGTCTGACAGGCCACATGGTTTTGCAATGGAGTCTGTTGTTTGACACAGGCAATCTGGATGGAGTCTGAGGAGGCAGTGTGTGGAGCAGCACTGTAGGAGAAGCAGCCTCTGAGAGGAGAGAGGTTGCTAATCTCAAAGAGGCAGGAGCCTCTGGATGGAACACAGCTGAGGTACATCAGCCTGTGTTGAGAGATCGTCAGGAGCCCGGCGTGTCCGGAGCCAAACTGAGAGCCTGTGTGGAGAGGCTGCTCCATTTTTTGCAGGTATTGAGGCCTCTTTGAATACCACTGAGGTAAGTGGATCCAAACCTGTGCGGGGTGAACCGCTGAATTAACAGACTGGAAAACCGTGGGTGTGACGGCCAGTAAGCCGTGTGTCCCTTTTTTGAAGAAAGAGATTTTTGTTTGTTATGCGGTTTATGTGTTGTTTAATAACCTGCTGGACTTTATTTGAACTGTGTGTTCTCCTATGCTACCTCGCATAGCAGCAAAAGCGAGTAAAAACCCCACGTTACAGTGTGTGAACTGGGTGCAACCTCACTATATATATATATATATATATATATATATATATATATAAAATTTTAATTTTAGTTGGAGAATTTCTTTTTAAACATTATATACACATTATGTCCGCATAGAAAGCATGACATTTGTTAAAGGAATGATGCTTCACATCACCCTTCAGTTCAAGGATATCTGCAATGTGCATTTTATGACATTTTTATCTTCCAGCCTTCTTAATTTTTTTTCTTTTCATCTTCTGGAAAAGTAAAGAAGTGGTGACGGATGAGGCAGGAACCCATCATCCATCTTGAATGGACAGCTGGAGCTTTAGCATGCAAATGAAACCTATCATTCTTGTCAACCTAAAGCCATAGCACCAAAGACTGCAGTCCGGAGCCAATTAATATTCCATGACCAATCAGTCCACTCATGCACAGGGGCTCTTCACAGTACAGTGTAATCTCACTGACAAGAATTATTAGCGTGCTGGGTCTAAGTATAATATACCCCACGGAAGTGAAAATATATCTTCTATACGTACATGCCTTAAGACCCAAATGAAAATCAACAGATAGCACGTCTATAGGAAGAAGCAGCATGATATCTAATGGGGTTTCTCATGAATTATAACTCATAGGCATGGATGAGTTAGAATTATAGAACGAGATTTAACAAGTATGTCTAATTTTCACTTGTAAATTGAATAAATGGCGTTATAATAATATATAATAATTAAACATTTAATTTGCCCTGCCAGGAAATGCATAATTAATTGAGGGGGATCTTTTGGTCAATAGTAATGAGTGAATCTTTTTATTTTCAAACTTACCTGCTTTGTCAAATATTTACCAAAACTTCCATTAGAAAGTATTTCCAATTCAACTGAAAAGATGCACTGTGAGTTCCTCTAGGACTATATCCAAACCATAAAAGCTCCTTAACCCAAAGAATGGTTAAAGTGACCTCAACTTATACCACAGTGTCTGTCTGCTATAACACCCTTCTTATGTGCTTGATATCTAAAATTGAACATGATCAAAACAGAATTCACAATTTTTCCCCCATTACACTCTAAGGCGGGCTTTGCACGTTGCGACATCGCAAGTCGATGCTGCGATGTCGCACGCGATAGTCCCCGCCCCCGTCGCAGGTACGATATCTTGTGATAGCTGGCGTAGCGAAAATTATCGCTATGCCAGCTTCACATGCACTCACCTGCCCTGCCACCGTCGCTCTGGCCGGCGACCCGCCTCCTTCCTAAGGGGGCGGGTCGTGCGGCGTCATAGCGACGTCACACGGCAGGCGGCCAATAGTGGCGGAGGGGCAGAGATGAGCAGGATGTAAACATCCCGCCTACCTCCTTCCTTCCGCATAGCCGCCGGCGGCAGGTAAACTGATGTTCCTCGCTCCTGCGGCGTTATACACAGCGATGTGTGCAGCCGCAGGAGCAAGGAACTACATCGTACCGGTCGCTGCAGCATAATTATGAAAAAGTCAGAGCCTGCAACGATGATACGATAACGACGCTTTTGCGCTCGTTAATCGTATCATCTAGCATTTACACACTACGATCTCGAAAGTGACGCCGGAAGTGCGTCACTTTCGATTTGACCCCACCGACATCGCATGTGCGATGTTGCAACGTGCAAAGCCGCCCTAACACTCCACCTGACCTATCAATCATAGTCAATGGCTGCTCACACTACCCAGTCTTACACACTTGCTGCCTGAGGATAACCCTCGGCTCTGATCTCTCGGTCAAGCCACATATGAAAGCCCTTTCCACCTCCTGCCTATTCCAACTCAAAAATATTTCCCAGATGCGTACATTTCTTGACCAAGGATCTGCAAAAACACTAGTGCATGATCTCATCATTTCCTGCCTCAACTACTGCAACCTCATGCTCTCTGACCTCGCTTCTAACACTCTCGCAACCCTACAATCTATCCTAAATTCTGCTGTCCGACTAATTCACCCATCCCCCCTCTATTCCTCAGCCTCTCCTCCGTGCCAAGCTCTTCACTAGCTTCCTATTGCCCAAAGACTCAGGTTTCAAAACACTACCCATGACCTACAAAGCCATCCACAACTTATTCCCTCTATACATCTGTAACTAAGTCTCCCGGTACTTATCTGTATGCAACCTATGATCTTCACAAGATCTCCTTCTCTCCTCTTATCTCCTTTTCCCACAATCACAAACAAGATTTCTCTTGTGCCTCTTGAATTCTGTGCCCCAACATATCAGACTCTCGCCTAGCGTGGAAATCTCCTAAAGAAACCTAAATACCCACCTGTTCTGACAAGACTACAACCTGCAGTAACCCTCAGTCCACTGTACCACCGCACAACCAACTCTACCCTCAGCTATTGTATCCTCACCCATTGTCACGGGTGTGTATCCGTTGTAATTATTGGGGGGACATGTCTTTCCTATCCATCCCCCTTGGTCACGATTCCCATTAGTGAGCTTAGTGACGGTTAAGTGCTCCATCAGTCCGCGTCTCGCAATGTCTCTGTTTTGGAGATCGCGACCATATGTATGCGCATTTTACACATTCTAATCATAGCTTTTCTGTATGCAAGGTGTCAATTCGTATTGAATTGATGATGCCCTACAACTTTGTAATTCACTTTTTTTCTCTATCTCGTTCCGTTTGAGATAAAAATGTTAACTCCGTTTTTTTCCACCAAGTGGCACTATAGGTGGTTTCATTGTGTACTGCATGGCTACTTTACTATACCTAGACACTACTTCTATGCCTATAGCCACCACTGTTCTCAAGTTAATGGCGGTGGACAGAATATGGGTGGACACACTGTATACAGTCACGGCCAAAAGTTTTGAGAATGCTACAAATATTAATTTTTACAAAGTCTACTGCTTAAGTTTTTCTAATGGCAATTTGCATATACTCCAGAATGTCATAAAGAGTGATCAGCTTAACAGCAATTACTTGCAAAGTCAATATTGGCTAAGAAAATGAACTTTAACCCCCAAAACACATTTCAACATCATTGCATTCCTGCCTTAAAAGGAGCAGCTAACATTGTTTTAGTGATTGTTCCATTAACACAGGTGTGGGTGTTGATGAGGACAGGGCTGGCGATCAATCAGTCATGATTAAGTAAGAATGACACCACTGGACACTTTAAAAGGAGGCTGGTGCTTGGTATCATTGTTTCTCTTCAGTTAACCATGGTTATCTCTAAAGAAACACGTGCAGCCATCATTGCTCTGCACAAAAATGGCCTAACAGGGAAGAGTATCGCAGCTACAAAGATTGCACCTCAGCCAACAATCTATCGCATCATCAAGAACTTCAAGGAGAGAGCTTCAATTGTTGCCAAAAAGGCTCCAGGGTACCCAAGAAGGACCAGCAAACGCCAGGACCGTATCTTAAAACTGTTTCAGCTGCGGGATCGGACTACCAGCAGTGCCGAGCTAGCTCAGCAATGGCAGCAGGCTGGTGTGAGTGCTTCTCCACGCACTGTGAGGCGGAGAATGCTTGAGCAAGGCCTGGTTTCAAGGAGAACAGCAAAGAAGCCACTTCTCTCCAGAAAAAACATCAGGGACCGACTGATATTCTGAAAAAGGTACAGGGAGTGGACTGCTGAGGACTGGGGTCAAGTCATTTTATCAGATGAATCCCCTTTTCGATTGTTTGGGACATGTGGAAAACAGCTTATTAGGAGAAGAAGAGGTGAGTGCTACCACCAGTCTTGTCTCATGCCAACTGTTAAGCATCCTGAAACGATTCATGTGTGGGGTTGCGTCTCAGCCAAGGGTATCGGCTCACTCACAGTCTTGCCTAAAAACACAGCTATGAATAAAGATTGGTACCAGAATGTCCTCCAAGAGCAACTTCTCCCAACTGTCCAAGAGCAGTTTGGCGCCCAACAATGCCTTTTCCAGCATGATGGAGCACCTTGCCATAAAGCAAAGGTGATCACTAAATGGCTCATGGAACAAAACATAGAGATTTTGGGTCCATGGCCTGGAAACTCCCCAGATCCTAATCCCATTGAGAACTTGTGGGCAATCATCAAGAGACGGGTGGACAAACAAAAACCAACAAATTCTGGCAAAATGCAAGCATTGCTTATGCAAGAATGGACAGCTATCAGTCAGGATTTGGTCCAGACGTTGATTGAGAGCATGCCAGGGAGAATTGCAGAGGTCCTGAAGAAGAAGGGTCAACATTGCAAATATTGACTTGCTGCATTAACTCATTCTAACTGTCAATATAACCTTTTGGTACTCATAATATGATTGCAATTATATTTCTGTATGTGATGTAAACATCAGATAAATACAATTAAAAACCTGAGGGCAACAGATCATGTGAAAATATAATTTTGGTGTCATTCTCAAAACTTTTGGCCATGACTGTAGAGCTGAACTATCCATGCATTCCCTGCCGGTTTATTGTCTGCATTTTGTGAAGGAACATTTTTTCTTCCTGTTTGGACAGAAGGTCAGAACTGCAGCCAATCAATGGCTACTGATTGGCTGCAGCAGTCAACTGAACCCCTGCTATGCAAAAAAAGAGTGACACTGTTCTGTTGTAATGGAATGGACATATTGTCATGCTCTTCCTTGCAGATACATGTGTGATGTGATGCATTATAAGGGTTTGCTTGTATAATGAATTGTACTGTCATGTGATGAAGCTGTGTTCTGGCCAGCAACAGGTAGTGAGTAGGCATCAAGAGAGTTAATGTTTGTGACTAGCCCAGAAAGGGAGGGTCTATGTAGAAAGATCAAAGAGAATTTGCGGGTAGTGAGTCAGACAGGACCTAGTGTGAAGCTAAAGCAGACCTTTGGTCTGAGTGCTCAGCAGAGCCACATGAATTGGGTGTCCCCAAAGTGAAAGGAGACAGAGATTGTGGATAGCGTGATCCTGAGTAAAGATGAGAAGGAGTGAGAGAATTGATCGATGGACAGAGGGATTAATTGAGGTTATAACTCAGTAAGGTAATGAACAACGATGGAACAGAGTATGGGAGACAAGGAGAGTGCCACAGGTGGGAGTTCCTAAAGCATCAGAACTAGAAAAAGTAAGCACCAGCCATACTGCCAAACTGAATCCTGAAGAAGACGCAGAACTCCTGGTTGAGGATACAACTAACTGAACTGTAGTGCTGAGAAGGAACCAAGACTTTGAGACAGAGAAAGTAGACACTGTGTAAGAAGAGAATGTGTATGAAAATAGTCCGTGTTGTTAGGGAAGTGATCATGAAGCTATGCACCCACATATACAGTACTTTATATAAAAACTACCAAGCTATTGTTGAGTAAAGAATTTATTTTTGACTGGTGGTCTCTCTTTTTGAATGCTCCAACACCTGGTCCTGGCCAGCCGAAATCACCAAACACCATGTAGCCTACAATGGCGTAGTGCCCCTATAGCACAAGATCACACACTCAGCCAGGATTCCCAACTTCATGTAACATGCTGGGGAGTCAGGGATGACTACCTCACCCATGGCTACCGCCCCGTACCATGTTACACTGTTAGATGAGCATCCAAGTTATTATTTATTTTTTGACCAACTTGGGACCATTAATAAACTATTTTAAGTAGCGAACAACCACTTTATACAGATCCAGGGAAGTCTTTAGAATCCAACACTGATGAGTTGGTTTTCAGAACAAGATTAGTTCTCATGAATTTACACCATGGATGCATTACAAAACAGGTTCTGGATATAAAACTATCACATATGACTACTAAAGAAGACTGGACACTATTTAATATAGAGCTATAGAACTTTTCACACTTTCATATTTTAATCAATAATCTCAAGAACCACGCACAGAGCACATGGGAATAAAGAGAAAGCTGGGTCTCTTAAAATAACTTTGCCACATGAGTAGCTGTATGTAACCAAGCATGAAAGAGAAGAGGTGTGTAGGTGACCTCTCAATATCTCTGCTGGGAATTCAGCAAATTGGGTTGAAATGGTTATATGTGCTTTACTGTACACTATAAGGAAATGTTTATCGGTTCCCTTACAAGCTATTTAAGCTGGGTCACTCTGATCCACCAAAGCACCGAATGATTCTTCCATTGACCCAGACTCTACACGATTATAAGCCCAAAATGTTTCTTATAATTGGGGATGACCTTGAACTAATCAATTGCCACAAAAGTCTGTGTTTCTGATTTGTTACAAAGACATACTGATATATCCTACTTGTATGGGCTCTTTTCCACTTGCGATTTTCATGTGCGAGTGCCATCCAATGAAACATCGGATCGCACTCGCACCAGTGTTAATCAATGAAGCAGTATCCTCTAGCCTTTTATTTCTCAACACGAATCGTGATCTCGGTGAAATCTCAGCATGCTGCGTTTTGCTGCGAGTCTTGGCTCACGAACCCCCATACAAGCCTATGGGAGCATGTGAAACATTGCACTGCACTCACATGTTATGAGACTGCAGTGCAATGTACGCAGAGACAGACAACAGAGGAGATGGGGAGAAAGTGCTCCCTCCCTCTTCTCCACAGCTGTGATACGATCGCAAGATAGCATCACAGTCGCATGTCCCTCAGCTGACACCTGCATCAGAGGGTCATTAGCATATCGCTTCCGATGCTCTCGCATCGGAAGCAGTACGCAAGTGGAAAAGAACCCTATAGTGGAGAATTCTCCAGATTTTTTTTTCCTCTAGTACCCTAACAAACAGAGCTCAACATTGCATTAAGTATATTTCTATGCAGCTGTCACACTCGGGTCGAGAGAGCCATAACCAATTTGTGCGTTGCAGTCCGATCTCAGTCTGATTTACATGGTCGTCTGAATGTACCCTAATGAATAATTTTATAGAACAGACAGTATCTGGCAATTTAAACTTAAATCTATGGACCTCCATTTACCATTAAACCCTTAGCACATATATGTGTTTGCTGCTGTTACAATTATGCAGGCGTTTCACGAGACGAGCTATCGCGCGATGCATCGTCGGGTCACGGTTTTCGTGACGCACATCCGTCATTGCTTGCAACGTCGTTTCGTGTGACACCTCCGAGCGACGCAGAATCGCTCACAAATCATGAGTCGTTTACTCGTCGCTTATTTTTAAAATATTGTTTATTTTTAATGGTGCCAGTTGTTCATCGTACCCGGGGCAGCACACATCACTCCGTGTGACACCCCGGGAACTATGAACACAGCTTACCTGCGTCCCGCAGCTCCCGCCGGCAATGCTGAAGGAAGGAGGTAGGCGGGATGTTACGTCCCGCTCATCTCCGCCCCTCCGCTTCTATTGGCTGGCCGCTGTGTGACGTCGCTGTGACGCCGAACGTCCCTCCCCCTTCAGGAAGTGGATGTTCGTCGCCCACAGCGAGGTCGCTTAGCAGGTAAATACATGTGACTGGGGTTTAACAACTTTGTGCACCACGGGCAACTAATTGCCCGTGACGCCGAAACGACGGGGGCGGGTACAATCGCTCGTGCAATTGCACGATAGATCATACCATTTGAAGCCCGCATTAGAGATGAGCGGTTCTCTCGAGGTTTGGTTCACCGGCAGCAAACAAGCCTAGTTCCACAGGCTTGAGCTTGACCAAAACCCCAGATCTAGTCACTTATTGGCAGTTTGAGTCTCTACTAACATACAGCCAGTCATAAGCAGATCACTTCCAGGGGAGTGTGGGTGGGCTTTTTCAAACTTTTTGTTTTGTTGCACACACTGCAAGCGGCTCGCACAGGGCTGTGCACCAAGCGTTCCTAAGCATACCTCTGCTTGCACGAGTTTTGTTCACATGTAAAGCATCCGATCCCTGAACCTAAACCTTGATTTTTAAATTTGGTGTTCGGTTTGAAAACCAAACCTCAGGTTCGCTCCTCTCTAGTTACATTGAGTGGAGAGATGTTTCACATCCCCCTAAAACAAGATCAAAATTCTAGTCAGGTAGCGTATCAAGATAAAGTGGCTAGGCAAATTGATTGTCAGAAGCAAGTTCCAAGATCCGGTAAATAATAGATCAGAAATTGAGCACAGGTGCAAGGTACACATAACCAAGCATAAAGATACAACTGGCAGTGCTCTAACCACTGCAAGCCAGATAAGTAGACAGGTAATCACCAAACAGGGTGACACCTGGAGGAAGTCAGCAGGCTAAGCTCCCAACAAGGCTGCAGAGCAATACTTAATATGCTTGTGAACTCCCCAGCCAAGCTCCAGTCCCAGATTGGGTGGCTTTGCTGTCATTCAGAATCTTAACAGCCCGGCACGCCGATGCCATCTATTGGGTGGCTAAGCTGTCACTCACAGCATTCTTTTGACTTCGTGAGTGGCTGATTTTTGATAGTACCCCCTCTTGTAGGGGCGGCAAATGGACCAGGAAACTTTGAATGGAAGGCAATGACCAAATAAATCACCCTTCACAGCTGGAAACCAAGAAGTCTCCTTGGGTCTTTATACCCTCTGATGAACAAGATATTGGAGGGAATTTCAGACTTTATGAGAATATACTGTATGATTATCTGTACCTCATCCTACAGACCTCATTTGACTGTCCCTGGAGGAGGCGAGGACGTGGAAGATTCTACCAAAGGAACATACTTCTTTAATAGAGATCTATTGAACACATTTGGATGCAAGGAGAAGGGGGAAGTTTGAACCTAAAAGCCACTGGATTAACCACTTACAGAATCTCGGAAGGACCAATAAGCTTCAGACCCAACTTTGTTGACAATACTTTAATGTTATTTTTCTTGGATGACAATCAAACCTTATTGCCTATTTTAAAGGTAAAACCAGTGAAAAGAATTAGGTTTTTGATGAGTCTGAGTGGTCCCAATATTCTTTTGAACCTCCTTCCAGACATTCCCCAGTTTCTCTATAGCGACGTCCACTCCTGGACATTCAAAACTAATCCTATAAAATTCACCAAAATAGAAATGAATACCATCACAACCTAGAGAATTTCTCTGCATTAGGTTACCATGATAAAGGAACAAAATCAGCCTGTTTGCTCAATCAGTCAACCACCACCCAAATAACCATTTTCTCACCTGACAGTGGCAAATCAGTGATGAAATCAATGGACAGGATAGTCCATGGTCTTTATGGAATTGGGAATGAAGCCAATTCCCTGGCTGGTCAATTAAAAAAGACTGTAGCGCATGCGGAAAACTTCACAAATGGATACAATTTCTTTAATACCATTAATTATAGTTGACCACCAAAAGAGCCTGGTAATAGTTTTTTGCCTAAGCGTGACTCCCGGATACCCACTCCAGACGGAATCATGGAACTCCTGCAACAGATGCAATCATAGGTACACCGGTACAAATAATTTGGACCAAGGAGTGGCGGAAGGGACCAAGTGCTGGCCTTTACAGATCTTTGCTTCCAACTCTGAGGATACCAGAGAAATCACAATGTCCTTAGGAGGACTGGAGGATTGAGATTCTGGAGGAAAAACTGAATTAAACTGGTGATAATGCATCAAGCTTTACATTCTTGGACCCCAGCCTGAATTTTGTAGAAACATTGAAGCAAACAAGGACTATCTTGCCTGTCTAGGAGTTAGTTGTTTAGATGATTCGATATAAGCTATATTCTTATGGTCGTTGACCACAGTAACTGGATGAACTGCCCCCTCAAAAAAATGTCTCCAATCCTCAATGGGTACTTTAACAGTAACTAACTCATGATTCCCCACATCCTAATTTCTATCAGCAGTTGAAAACTATTTTAAAAGAAAAAATGCACATGACCACAAATTAGTCAGCATTTTTGGAACTACCCCGACTTTGGAAACATCGACCTCAACACTGAAAAGTTCTTAGAGATAAGTTTGGATTAGAAACAGTAACAGACATAAAATGTTCTTTCAGTTTTTCAAAAGCTCTAATAGCATCTGGTGTGGTGACCAAATCTTGAATTCTGCCCCTTATGTGTGAGGTCACCAGATTTTCGAATAAACCCTCATATATAAGAAACGCTGTTTTCCATTCATCATGTTTCTTGACGAATATCAAATTGTTTGCCTCTCTAAGGTCTAGCTTAGAAAACTACTTACCCCTGTAGGCTGATTATAAAAATTGGGGATGAGGGGAAGTGGGTATGTATACTTAACTGTGATTTTGTTAAGTTTCCCCAAATCAACGCAAGGATGTAGGCAACCATCTTTCTTTTTCACAAAGAAAAATCCAGCAGCTACAGGACAGGAGGAAAGACTTTTGTAAACTTTCATTCACATAATTTTTCATGGAGCTGTGTTCCGGCCCAGACAAATTATATAAAGCCAAGCTTTATAATCAGTGGGATGATGAGAAGGAACCATCTCCGCCTCATCTCTGAAGGGCTAATCCCTCCCTAGTCACACTGTGTGTTAAGCCATCTTTACACATATATATAAAAATCACACATGTGGCAAGGTTCATTTTGGCCATGTGTGTGTGTGTCATCCATGTGCTATCTGCGTGCCATCCGTGTGTACATGTTTGTCATCCGTATGCCATCCATTTGTCATCCATATGCTGTACATGTGCCATCCATGTGACAAGTGCTGGAATAAGAAATTAATAATTTTAATGTGTTATAGATGGGCAAAGATAATGGATAAATACATAATAAATAGAAAAAGTGATATAAAAGTGATCACATTTTTGTAAATATTTTATTTTATCATTTCATGGGACAACACTGAAGATATGACCCTGTGAAACAATGTAAAGTTGTCTGTGTGAAGCTTGTATAACAGTGTAAATTAGGTGCCCTCTAAATAACTCAACACACAGATGGCATCTAGGCCTTATCTTGGAGCGACTCTATAAAGCTCCTTTTTGAACCTCTGGTGTCAGCAGATATAAGGTTTGTGTCCCTCAAGACCTGTTTTTGTGTGCCTATTTCATCTGCAAGGAGAGTGTTTGAGATTCAGGCTCTGTCTTTCAGAGAGCCGTATCTTGTATTTCTACAGGATTGAGTCCTGTTAAGAACATGACCTTAGTTTACCCCCTAAAGTGTCTTCCTTCTCTAATATAAACCAACAGTTAGAGCTGCCAGTTTATTACCCGGATCCCTCTGCCAATGAAGTGAGACTCCTGCATTCACTGTATGTATTACGCGCATGTGGACCATTCCAAACCATACAATAGTTCAGAGTATCTTTCTTTCCTTCTCAAAGAATAACAGGGGTCAAAAGGTATCAAAAGTCTCGTTATCCAGATGGTTGAGGCAGACCATTACCATTAGCTATGAGCAAGCAGGCCAAAAAGTTCTTCAGGCTATAAGAGCCCACTCAACTAGGGCAATGTCCACATCATGGGCAGAAAGAAGCTGCATACCTATTGAGCAGATCTACAGGACAGACTCTTGGAGTTTGGCCCTGACATTTGTGAAGCATTTTAGGCCAGACATTCAATGTTCTGGAGAGTCAGTCTTTGGCACTGCAGTTCTGCTGTCCACGGTACTCATCCAAGTGAGGGTTACTTGCCATATTCCCATTGGTGCTGCTGCTGTAGGTCGACAAGGAAAGCCTAATTTCCTATCATAAATTTGCTTTCCTTTAGGTTAATGCAGCTGTCACGAATGTGACAAGGGAACCCAGAGGAGCCTATACTGGCCCTAAAGCTGGGGCTCCTGCGCTTACCCTAACCCTGGAGGTACTATTAATGGTAGCGAGGTTCAGGTCACCACCGTAGGCCCTATATCCTGTCCTCATCCCTGATCTTATAACCCCTCTTCACAACCCACCACCCGGGGGGAATGGGCAAGAACAGGAGTCAACAACCCACTAAAAAAATGGACATACAGGAGTAACAACAACTACTAGTACACATGGCAACCACACACAAAGGAGACACAAAAAGTGCAGAAGGGGAAACAACATAAAAGGGGGGAATAAATAGACTACTGTGGAACTTCCAAACCAGAACAAAGACACCTGAGAATGCTGCAGCAAACGCCAATGCTGCAACCAACAGCACAACTGAAAGAGTAAATAACATCTCCTTCCACCTCCTGGCCAAGTTTCCTGATGATAGAAAATATCCGGCACCCTCTAGTGGATGTAGAAGGTATTTATGGAACCTGGGCATGGTCCCCATCGGAAACCACCTGACCAGGAGTCAGGAGCTGCTGGAATTAACCCTCTCCTCCCCAAATGAAAGGGAATTAATTTAATCTGCAGAGACCCACAAGACAAAGTGAGACTCTACCCAGAACATGTCACAAAACTCCGCAACAGGGGAGAGTCAGTGACAGCAGCAGCATGAACTTTCCTTCCCAAAAAAAGTTTTGTTTTTTTCCATGAATATGTGATAACTACACAATGGAGGAGGGGAATTAATACGTGTATATATAGACAAAAGACAATTTAAACTAAGGCAGCCTTTACACATTGCGACATCGCTACCGATATATCGTCGGTGTCATGTCGTTAGTGACGCACATCTGGCGCCGGTAGCGACATCGCAATGTGTAAATCCTAGGTGCGACGATGAACGAGCGCAAAAGTGACAAAAATCGATGATTTGTGTTACGTCGTTCATTTTCATAATGTCACTCCTGCTGCAGATACGATGTTGTTTGTTGTTCCTGCAGCACCACACATCGCTGTGTGTGAAGCCACAGGAACGACAAACATCTACTTACCTGCGTCCACCAGCAATGCGGAAGGAAGGAGGTGGGCGGGATGTTATGTTCCGCTCATCTCCGCCCCTCTGCTGCTATTGGCCGGCCGTTTAGTGACATCGCAGTGACGTCGTTGTGACACCGAACGCACCTCCCCCTTGAAGGAGGGATTGTTCGGGCGTCACAGCGACGTCGCCGACCAGGTATGTGCGTGTGAAGCTGCCGTAGCGATAATGTTCGCTACGGCAGCAAACACCATATATTGCATGTACGATGGAGGTGTGTGCTATCGCGCTCGACATCGCTAGCCGATGCTAGCAATGTTGCAACGTGTAAAGTCCGCCTAATTGCTATCAATTGTCGTTTGTTCCAAGAAAATAAAATCCCCATTGGTGTTGCTGTTTTGGACTGAAGAAAAGGACATTTACAGTAAGCAATTAGGTTTCTTCTCATATAACACACAAAAAAAGTTTGATGACCAGTTATTTTCTCCGGCTCTGCCCTGACACAGCAGATACTGTATCACTGTAAAAAGAAATGCATTGTAAAGTTTCCTAAAATTTAGTTCTCTGCTTACCGTATATCTTTCTGAACAATCCTGCAATAATAATACCTAGTAAAATGTGGATACTGTCTGCTCTGAATATTAGACTCTGCACTTTTCACTTCATATTAACGCATCTAAAAGTCATCAGCTGCTTTTGCTTGCTTAAAATCATAAAAATGTAAATCTTTCCTCCTAAAATGGATAATATTAGGGGAAATAATACTAAGGGATGACAAATTTAAAGGACTTTTTTGAATTTTGAATTTTGCTTTCTGCAGATTTACCTACCTACAAATGTAGCCAAGTTTACGTGATATCTTAGCCAAGTTTACGTGATATATTAGCCAAGTTTACGTGATATATTAGCCAAGCTTACATGATGTAAAAATGCACCATCTTGGTAACTTGTCACACTTAAAAGGATTGAGATACTTCAACACGGCACAAGCCATTGATCAATGTAAGGTTACGTTTCAAATGACACATTTTGTGTCTTGCTATCCCAATGCTGTTTTATCCATGTTAAAATTTATTTGGCTAAATCTGTACATTGATTCATTGGGGTTGAAAAGATTTTCAGATATTAATTATTAAGTTAGACAAACAAAATACCTACAGCACATTTTCATATTAAATGGGGTTTACCATCCATATATATGGTGGAAAAACCTTAGACCACTCCAAAAATCATTGGAACAAAGAGAAAAAAAAGAGTTTTTGATGGTCAAAATATACAAAATCTTTATTAATGCATGATTCAACGATGCAACCTATGATAGCATGGAACAAAACATTTGTAAATATACGGCATAATTACTACAATGGATACAAAATGTATAGACACTGACAGTGTGCCGAATCCAGCACTTAATGAACATCAACAAAGACATAAAATACATATAAATACATAAAAGATAGATGTAGTGTGTATTGCACATTACAAACACTGGGGGTGTATCAGACCTCATATATAATGTCCATTGTGGCATGTACTGCCAGCCTGAGAGCAACAGTGGTCCAGTCAGAAAATAAATTAGGACACAAAGGAAAAGTAAATATACCTGCTAAAGTGCCAGTATCAGTGCTAGTAAAGAAGAATCTCCATGTGGAGAACCCCAACGCATGTTTCGCGGCTATAATCAACACGAAACACATGTTGAGGTTCTCCACATGGAAATTGTTCTTTCTGGCACTGGCACTTTAGCATATATATTTACTCTTTCTCTGCATCCTAATTTATATTCTGAGTGAACCACTGTTGCTCTCAGGCTGGCAGTAGATGCCTCAATGGACATTATATATGAGGTCTGATACACCCCCAGTGTTTTTAATGTGCAATACACACTGCATCTATCTTTAATGTGTCTATATGTATTTTATGTCTTTGTTGATGTTCATTAAATGCTGGATTTGGCACACTGTCGGTGTCCATACATTTTGTATCATTGTAGCAATTTTTCTGTATATTTACACATGTATTGTTCCACATTCTCATAGGTTCCATTGTTGAAGCTCTTTTTAATCATGCATTAATAAAGATTTTGTACCAGCAAAAATGTATTTTTTCTCTTTGTTACATTAATTATTATCTTATACAAAATGTTTGTTAAAATTAAAAGAGCAAATGGCAATGAGGTAGTGTAAAAGGAGCAACTAGCAGTAAAACCATCATCACTACGTTTGCTGCCACCAGCTTTCTGGGCAGTGGCGCTATCAAAAGGATGTCAAAATTGGCCTGTTTTGCCTCTTTCAAGCATATTAGAAGGGAGAAACTGGAGAGCATTATCAAATATATGCCATATCAATCATCTCAGTTACAGCAGGAAGATGTTACCTCTGACAACAACACTGTCAGTTTCCGTTAGTGTTCTGCAGACAATGATTTATCAGTTAGAAGCAACAAAGAATGACAATTTTTGAAAATGTATTTAATTTAAAAAAAATCTGAAAATTCTGTTATTGGGCTATTGTATAAAATGGGTTGTTGTTAACTACCGAGTTACCATTCGTTTCTTTGATTCAAGCACTGACATTACTCAAGGCTGTGTTTCTGAAAAATAGTTTGAAAAGGTTGAATACAATCCTAACAGACCTCAGAGTGTTACACACATTTTTTCAGATAAAATGGAGGCTTTGCAGTATTACGCTTTGAGCTGAATCAAGTTTTTACAAATCAAATTTTGGGGGAAAAAGGTTGTCAAATTGAATAAACATGCTTTTTTAAAAGATGTAATCCCCTTTAGTTTCCAAACATTCTCATGCACTAATAGCTGTTGCAAGTACTGTTTCAGAGCCAAATTTAGCTTTTCCTAGTGCTGCAGTATATACTTTTGTAATTATATTGAATTTTTAACATGCACCTGTTCACTGCTATTGGATGTGTTGATTGTTCATTTATATTAGTATTCCAATCGTTTGTGACTGAGCACTTGAGCACCCTAACCTTCAGCCATGGCATTTTCATTTTAGCTGGATCCTACTTGCCTTATTATTGGCATAATAGGAAAAGGTCCAGACAAACAGAGATACGCCTTGTCATTGGCTGTTGGGCTCACATGAATTGGCCAATTTAGAAGCTAACTATCTCATTTTTAAAAATACCACATTTTCTGGATTGTAAGATGCACTTCCCCCCCAGAACTACAATGCGGATATGACTTATTGGGGTGGCGGTGGTTGAGCTGGGTCATAGGAGGCAGGGTCGGCGATACTGAGGGTGTCACTGCAGTGTCGTGGCGGCTGTGGGTGGATTGAGCTGACAGAGAGCTCTATTGAATCACCCACAGTTGACATGATGAACGTCAAGAAAATTACTGCGCAGGCAGCGCATGCACAGATTGATGTAATGGACTTCAAGAAAATACCCGAGGAGACCTTTCTGCGCACGTGCCGCCTCTGCGACCATTTCCTTGAAGTCCATCACATCAACCACGAGCTATTCAATGGGGTCCGCAGACAGATTAGGTGACCATTGCCACAGCGACACCCCGACACCCTGTCCTGTGACCCTCCTGAGTCCTCCACTGCAGTGACCCCCACAGCATGCCTGTACATCAATGGCACCCGCTGCCGTGACAACCCCAAGGCCACAGTATTGCTGACCCTTTGTCAACTGACCCTTCTGAGACGCAACATCCCTTCCTCTGAGCCTGCAGCATCACTTACTCTGCCTCCTGTGACCTTCCTGAGCTGCTCCACTACTGCCACTCCCCCCTGGTAATCATTAGGATTAAGACACACTAGGATTTGAAGGCGAATCCTCATTTTAACATTAAAAATTATTTTTTCCGATTTTCCCCCTCTAAATTTGGGGTACGTCTTATAATCTGGAGCGTCTTATAAACCGAAAAATACGGTAGTTCCAATAACAGCAATGCAGTACCAAAATTCCTACATTCAATGTTTGCATATTTTAGCTTTTCACAGTGCTGCTGCATATACTTTTGTAATCAGTACCAAATGTATCAAGGGCTGTCATGCTTATTAGATATTAATAACTGTTGCGATAAAAAATGGATCGCCCATCCAAAAAATTATTTATTAAGCTACTGAAACTAAGCAATATTTTCAAAAGTAAACGTGAGGTTCTTAAATTTTCATCTACGTGTCTCTTTGTTATATGCAGCCCTGCACAGTGACCACCACTGCCACGATACAGCAACAGCAAGAGAAATGACCCATGGGCCCAATTGGAAATGCTTTATATCGGCATAAGAAAAAAGAAAAAAGAAATGTGGCAAAAAATTGATTGCGCATCCTAAATATAAGTAGTAAACATCTTTAATTATAAACCAGAACAAATACAAGATGGTGCAATGATTAAAAGAGACTTTAATATGCAGCAGATATAGGTGAATACAAAAGGTAATATAATTTCACAAAAGTACGGTACCCTAATAAATATAAAGTGCACCAAAATATAAAATTGAAGTGACTACTAAGAAATATGACAAATTTCATAATCAAATAATCCCATATGAAAGCATCTCCATAAATACAAAAATATCTATGAAAAAAAATAATTGGTAAATATGCCTTGGAATAGTCCCGAAATTTTAGCAGTTCAACAATATGTTGGTATGGCCTTTTGTCTAATAGTATGTGATGCCTTCTTTAGTGGTCAGTGCTGCGGAAAACTGATACATGTTGCTCACGGGTCAATTTATTTTACTCTATAGTCATCTTTTTCTACTTTAAAGTTCAGTATGCAGTATTATGATAATAATAGCCACTAAAGGCATTTCTTTTATGGAAGCATACACTTGTACAGTACTGTATGGAGATGTCACAATCCAATACTTGACCGCCTTTGGCTTTATAGTATGGAGTTATTGGGAATATGTGCGCATGTCCTCACACTTAGATTACGTGCAAGAGATCAGTGTTCACAGCATTTTGGATGTAGCGTGTTTGGATGCAACTGCGAGGTGCAGTACAAACACAATGGATGGGATTTCTAGAAAACCCATGCCCACTTTGCGTGTACTGCCCACAGTGTAATCTGACCTGCGGTGCGGCTTCTTAACATGCAAGCATTTAAATTCTTTGCTGTGGAGTAGTGATGACCGAGTATGCTTGTTACTACTCGGTACTCGCACGAGTATCACTGTACTCGGGCTACTCGGCGGGTACCGAGTAATTTCGCGATTCTCGTGCTGTACTCGTGGTCTTCATCCCTGCATGCTCTTTTGAGACCCAGCCCTCATGCAGGGATTGGCTGGCAGACCACTGCAATGCCACAGCCCTGTTAGTTGTGGAATTGCAGTGATTGGCCGGCCTGCACAGCATGACCGAGCCTTTATACCGGCGGGCGCGCTGTGCTCTGCACACAGCCATCTCATATTCCCTGCTTTCCACACCCACAGGCGCCTATGATTGGTTGCAGTGAGACACGCCCCCACGCTGAGTGACTCACCTCAGTTGCTGTGTGAAGCTGACCGGAGCGGCGGTGTATTCTGCAGCTCCTGTCACCTTCATGCAGCACAGCTGGACGCGACGCTGGAGGTCCGTGGATTACGCCGGACATGGAGGGTTTGTCGGGGTTAATAAATTGGTGATGAGGGACTTTGTTAGTGTTTTTTATTTCTAATAAAGGATTTTTCGGGTGTGTGTGTTTTTTAACTGTAATTTACAGATTAATCATGGAAGGAATCTCGGGGAGACGCCTGACATGATTAATATAGGATTTAGTGGCAGCTATGGGCTGCCATTAACTCCTTATTACCCCGATTTGCCAACGCACTAGGGTAAATCGGGAAGAGCCGGGTACAGTCCCAGAACTGTCGCATATAATGTATGTGGCAATTCTGGGCGGCTGCTGACTGATATTGTTAGGCTGGGGGGCTCCCCATAACGTGGAGCTCCCCATCCTGAGAATACCAGCCTTCAGCCGTATGGCTTTATCTGGCTGGTATTAAAATTGGGGGGACCGCACGCCGTTTTTTTTTTAATTATTTATTTATTTATTTTACTGCACAGTATAGACACGCCCACCAGCTGCTGTGATTGGGTGCAGTGAGACACCTGTCACTCAGCGTGGGGGCGTGTCTCACTGCAACCAATCATAGGCGCTGAAAAGCAGGAAAGCAGGGAATACGAGATTGTTTAATGAGCGGCCAGCTTTTTCAAAAGAGGAAAAGCCGGAGGAGTTTAGTGAACAGCTGTGCAGCGCCGCGGCAGTGATCGGCGAACGGTAAGTAAGAGAGAGGGGGGAGAATGACCGACAGACTGTGAGAGGGGGACAGACAAGACAGAGAGAGACAGACAAAGCGAGACCGACCGACGGGAGATAGAATGAAAAAAAAAATGACCGACATCGCTAGTAAAAAGCACAAAACGTGCGTTTTGTACATCGGAGTGCCACACAATGTTTTACGTAAAATCTTTCATGTATTAATCTCAAAAAGTAACATACACCAGCTCTATCTCACTATTGGGTATGTGCCCTTAACATTTCCGCCATGAAACTTCATTTTGGTGTCATTTTGGAAGGTTTTCTGGTGAGTCCGTAAAAATGGCGTAAAACCCGGACAAAATTGTTCACAGCTGTGACTTTTGAGTGATAAATGCTTCAAGGGGTCTTCCCCATGCTGTTGCCATGTCATTTGAGCACTCTTCTGAGACTTTTGTGACATTTTTAGGGTTTCTACATGCTGCCGGGGGTCATTTCATAAAAATACTCGGGTCTCCCATAGGATAACATTGGGCTCGGTGATCGGGCTGAGTACACGAGTATCTTGGGATGCTCGGCCCGAGCCTCGAGCACCCGAGCTTTTTAGTACTCGCTCATCACTACTGTGGAGTCACAAGTGTTCGCAGCAAGGAGAACACAGGAAGAGAGAGACCGCAGCGCTCCGAACCCTGATTGTGGGCAAAGGCAGGAAGGTGAGGAGACTTGCGGCCCCACAGGTCAAGACCCACAGCGTCCAGGACACATTGTGGGCACGTACCCTTAATAGGGATTGTCCATGCAAACGTTATTGATGACATACTCTTAGGGGCACTTTGCACATTACGACATCGCAAGCCGATGCTGCGATGCCGTGCGCGATAGTCCCAGCCCCCGTCGCAGCTGCAATATCATGGTGATAGCTGGCGTAGCGAACATTATCGCTACGGCAGCTTCACATTCACTCACCTGCCCTGCGATATCGCTCTGGCTGGCGAACCGCCTCCTTATTAAGGGAACGGGTCGTGCGGCGTCATAGCGACGTCACACGGCAGGCGGACAATAGAAGCTGAGGGGCGGAGATGAGCGGGACGTAAACATCCCGCCCACCTCCTTCCTTCCGCATAGCCTGCGTGAGACGCAGGACGCAGGTAGGAGATGTTCCTCGCTCCTGCGGCTTCACACACAGCGATGTGTGCTGCCGCAGGAACGAGGAACAACATCGTAACATCGGTATTTCCCAATTCATGGAAATGCCGGACCCTACACCGATGATACAAAAACGACGCTTTTGCGCTCGTTAATCGTATCAAAAAGGATTTACACACTACGATATACGATATCGACTGCGACGCCGGATGTGCGTCACTTTCGATTCGACCCCACCGACATTGCAGCTGCGATGTCGTAGTGTGCAAAGTGCCCCTTAGGATAGGTAATCAATATCAGACTGGTGGGAATTTGACACCAGGAACCTCCTATAGATCAACTATTATCAACTTCAGCAGTGGCCGGATATACAGCACATCTCCATTTACAGTGTTGTGGCCACTATCAAGAACTGTGGCTTCTATTCAAGATTCGATAACAACTGACTGGTGGGGTGCCAACTGTTGGACCACTACTGATTCGATTTTTGGTTCGGAGCAGAAAACCAGTTAAAGTAATTACCTTCTGCCTCAATTAAGTAGTGTATTGAGATATATAATGGATTTGAAATTAATCTACCACCGCTGGGTAGGTCATCAATATCATTATTATCATTGATGACTCTTTTAAAAACAAGGTGACCATAGTTTTAGGGAGTTGCATGTGAATGTGTATAGTGGTGCCTTCCTTTCAAAGCTTAATGTCTGTGTATAACGTGAGTAGCGGTATACACTCAGCTAAGGTAGTTGATTGCTGCAACTCTTCCTTCCTAATTATTCAGCTATTAAGGTATGGGATATGGAACAATGAGATGAATGGAATCAGGACTGTGCTGTCAACATCGGCGGGAGATTAATTTAAAATCAATTGTGTGTCTTGATACATTATTTTTTTATTGAGCCATAAAGCAAATACACAAACCGGTTTTTGTCTCCAAACTAAAGAAGACTCCAATCCGGAGCCAAAAACTAGTTTGTCTATTTATATTCAGCCTTATTAAAATAGTGTATAGAAATATAAAAATCGATGTGGAATTAAAGGGAACCTGTCATGTCATTTTCGATACTAAACTGTCCCCAACGTGTTATAAATGATGCAATGTGCATCACGAATATGGTTTTAAAAACAAAAAAATCCATGTATTTGTAGCGCCCCTGAGACCATCAGGGTGCTACAAGGTTCTGCATCCCCACAAGGATGCAGGGCCTACCCCCTTAGGGACCCAGAAACCCAGTGCCAGTAACAACAAAAACCCCGGTAATCCAAGTTTTTCCCAAACTATCCCCCATACAATGGTACCCAGCTAGGGTGGGACCAGTGGATGGCCGCCTAGAGGTGAAGCCAATCCAGTCTACTAGTTGACCAGGAGGGAGGGGCAGACTCTGGACAGAGAAGTCAGTAGTAGTCTAGGAGAGAGAGTTGACAGAGGAGACATCCTGACTCGGGTTAACGGTGACCTGGTACCCAGGAGAGGTGGTTGCCGGTGGAGTACAGTGGAGTACTTTCGGAACTACGCATCAACGGGGTACAGGACTCTAGGACAAGAAAGGGCTTCAAGCCGACCTGTTAACACCTGAACAGCAAAGGGGACTATCAAGGACTTTGCTGACCCCAAAGAATCCGAAGACTCAGTAGCAAAGGGAGAACCGGGGACAGGATCAGAGACTCCAACACCACAGGGTTCATGCTACTATCAGGCGGACAGAAGTGGACAGACCACAGAAGGGGGACCCCCAGTGTTCTATACCACGGGGACCCACTTACCAGAGACAGGTGCAGGGGAAGAAGGTACCAGAGAAACAAGACTGGCACTGGGATGAAGGGAACCTGGAGACAAAACCAGCCGCCCTCAGGCCCCCAGTTACCAACTCAAAACAGTGAGTAAAACAGTTGCACTGAATACTTGTATGGACTCCCTTCTTCCAACGCCCATTGCACCATACACCCACTGGGGCAAAACCCTACTTGCGGACGGACTACCATACTAGCTGCCAATATCACCAGCCCCAGTAGAGATGTTCCGTCCCCGTGGCAGCAACCGAGCTGCTCGGATCCGGGTTCTCAGTAGCTCTAGGGTCTCCGGACCCGGGGGTCGTGCGGCCGCTCAAATGAAGGGGGTATTTACAAGGGATTATAGAGTTTGGGATGTTACCCATGGTGTGTGGTAATTAGGAGTACCACCGCTGCAGTTGGGAGTACCCAGGGATGATGGAACGGGGCAGCAAGGTCTTAGAACCCTCCATGGGTAGGGGGAATGCCTCGGGACTCGGTATGTGGGGAATAAGGCCGTGGGATGCAGGGATCACTCTTGTACTCACTCAGTCCATTAAGCAGACACCGACAACCGAGTAAACCGAGTAAACCAAATCTCTGGACACCCTGCCACTGAGGGGAGCTATTTCGGGTCCCATCCTCAATGGTGCTGCCTGGTGATCCGTGACCTGCTTCCTGGCACTAAGTTTACTTCTCTGGTGGTCCCGGTAGTGTGAAACTTGCTGGGTTCCGCTCCCCACTGTGGCTAAGTGTGGGAGCTTGCTCTCAGGGCTCACGCTTGGGATTTTCTGGACCATTTTGAATGGAAAGTCCTATCCCCTTCATTGCGCTAGTGCTCCGATTTTGGAGCGGTTGAGAACAAATCTTGAAGGCTACGTTCTCCACGGGTAAATTATCAGGTTGCATGCAGCTACTCGCTGACCTAGGGTCCACGTACCCCGTTGTACCTTGGTCCCAGCCGGGTGATGGTGCAAGGCTGCCGGCTATCCTGCTCGACAGATCCGAGCCCCTTGTAATGATCCCCTGCGATCGGGGGTCCAACCCCTCTAGGTCCAGACCACCGTCTGCCACCTAGACAGTTTCCTTATAGGAGTCCCCTCTCCCGACCTCCTCCGAGCTCCTCACAGCTCAAGGGCTACTCTCCAACTCCACTGCTACACTGTTACTGACTACACACCTCACCTCCCCTCCCTGACCCCCATGGTGGGCGACTCTATTCCATTCAAGCCGTCCACTGGTGTGTCTGGTGGGTGTAGTGCAGGGTGTAGCTAGGATTTGATTAGCTGATGTAGGCAACACCATTTGGTTAGGGACCCATAACCAAGAGGGAGGTGGATACTGCACAGGAGGGCAGCTTGTGCGGTACCCTGTGACGACCTGATAGTCCAGGGGCGCAACAGAGACATTGTGCAGCGGCGGCTCCCTACACTTAGCCGCAACACCGCAAGTGGCACCACGTATAAACTTTATTCAACAATCCCCTGTAAATATCCCCATTACAAAAAGGGCCCAGGGCACGGAACCGGGTAATGGCCACCACTGTGACATTCCCATAGAGACTCTGCCCGGAACCGAGTACGCCATATCACTGGGTGCTACAAATTTATCTTAAAAAAAACCCAAAACTTTATATGCTTAGGTGAATGCAGTAAATACCTTAGATTTTAGTCATAGGGGCGGCAATTTTGCTGGGTTCAGTCACTATCACTAAAGTACAGACATGATTCAATTTTGAACTTAAGGCCGCCTTACACGCTGTGACATCGCTCCAGCGATTTCGTTGGGTTCACGAAATTTGTGACGCACATCCGGCCGCTTTAGCGATGTCGTTCTGTGTGACACCTATGAGCGATTTTGAATCGTCGCAAAAATGTTCAAAATCGCTCATCGGTGACATGCCCCCATATTCTCGATTATTGCTGCTGCATCGCTATGTGTGACACCGCAGGAACGAGGAATCTCACCTTACCTGCGGCCGCCCGCAATGAGGAAGGAAGGAGGTGGGCAGGATGTTCGTCCCGCTCATCTCTGCCCCTCTGCTTCTATTGGGCGGCCACGTAGTGATGTCGCTGTGATGCCGAACGAACCGCCCCCTTAGAAAGGAGGCGGTTTGCCGGTCACAGCGACGTCGGTCGGCAGGTAAGTAGTGTGATGAGTCCGCGCGATGTTGTGCGCCACGGGCAGCGATTTGCCCATGTCGCATAACCGATGGGGGCCGATGCGCACGCTAGCGATATCGGTACCGATATCGCAGCGTGTAAAGCGGCCTTTAGTCATGACATCACTACTTTTCCTCTGCTGAGCTCCATTCATTACAGTCACATGATCATGACATCACCACAGGTCCTGCACCACCACTTCTCCTCTGGTGAGCTCCTCTCATTACAGTCACATCATTATGACATCACCACAGGTCCTTCACCACCACTTCTCTGCTGAGCTCCAGAGATCAGTAAAGGAGAAGTAGTGGTGCAGGACTTGTGGTAATATCACAACCATGTGATCGTAATGGGCAGAACTATGAAGAGGAGAAGTGGTGATGCAGGACCTGTAGTAATATTACGACTTAGTGACCGTAATAGGTAGAGCTTAGCAAATGGAAAGTGGTGGTAGGGAGTGACTATGTCACGGATATGTCAAAGATGACAGACATGTAGTTCCTGGCAATAGAACATCACAGCCTTTGGCTGAGCAAAATTCTCCCTGATTTTCTTATTGTTCCTGTTGTTTGTTTTTATAGTACTAGGTAGCTTTCCTGTTGGTTTCTCATCTCTTCCCCTTTTGGACCCAGTAGAGCCCTTCTTTCACCCAGCTGCTGATAATCAGTATTCTCTTGGTGCTTAAATACCCATTTCTTCCTTGGACTGGTGCTAGTGATATTTTTCATTTCAATAACGCCCTGGGTGGGTGTAAGAAGGTGGCTTGTACTCCTCTGTGGTATCATTGCTGAAACTCTGCTGAACTTCTACTTTCTTCTAGTCATCTGTGGATAAGTAGTTCATGTATTTCCTCCATGTGTTCTTCTTGTGTCTTCTTTAGTGTTTAGTGGGGTTTATAAAGAGTTCATCCCACCCGTTCCCTATTTATGGTCCAGCATTAGGGATACCTAGGGTCAGGTATCCAGCTCGGCACATAGGTGAGGAACCTATCTAGGGTGGTGAGGGACCTCAGTAATCAGCAGTAGGTTTGGTCAGGGGTCACCATCTTCCCCCTTCCCTAGCTGCAGTGTTCCCCTTCGCCATTTGCTTGGTACTCCCCTGTATCTAGTGTGACAGACTAAGTTCAAAATAGAATCGTGCCTAAAATTAAGTGACAGTGACTGAACCCAGCAAAAAGTGTCACCCCTATGACCGAAGCCTAAGGTATGTACTGCAGTCACCTAAACATAAAACATTTTTTTTTAAGATAAATACATGGATTTTGTTGGGTTTTTTTTAAACCATGTTAGTGATACACATTGCATCCATTAAAATACATATGGGGCACTTTAATATAAAAAAAATGACATGACAGGTTGCCTTTAATCTTCAGCCAATGCTGAGAAGGCAATTTCCTTATTCCTCCATTGTTTTAGGGTGGGCTGATTGGGGCTAATATAATTCAGTTTTGGTTTGTCGCTAAATATCTAGATAGGTATCATTACTGTTGATGTAAGTAATAGATCTGAGTGACCGCAACACAATTATGATGTGAAGTGGTTCACCCATATTTATTATTGGCCACAACAATATTATGTTGAGAAACAAGGTTTCTCTCAAATATCTTGTGTTGCCAATTCTGCCCGTGAGCGGTGCTATTGCAGTCCGCTCTTCCTCCTCGCCTGACCTCCAGGCTCTGTGACCCCGGGGATCCGGTGATGTCATGTCAACTTCCTGCTCACCTGACATCACCGTGGCAGGTCCCAGTCTCTGTGAGTCACTGGGCTATGGGCGGAGTTTCAACACTTGTCACAGCCTAGTGTCTCTCCTGCGCTCTGCTTTGAAGGAGGGAGCAGGGAGATGCTGGGCTGTGACGCTGGGCTGTGCTGAGCGGTACAACTCCATCCAAAGCCCACTCACTCACAGAGACTGCATTGATGTCAGGTAAGCAGGAAGTTAATGTGACATCACCGGATTCCTGAGGTCACGGAGGTCAAGCGATGGGAAAATGTGGTCCACAATAGCACCGCTTACAGGCACTATTGGCAACACAAGGTATTTGAGAGAAATATCGCTGTGGCCAATAATGAACCACCCCTTTAAAATCACTGATCTCTGTCCCTATATGTTTATCAGAACATATTGGCAACTAAGCCATGACCAGATTTATGATTAGATCTTTAAAAGTAGAAAAATGTAAGATGGTAATTAAGATATATCTCTTCGAGTCACTGTAAAGTTATTTCAAAAAGTTATTTTTGCCTTTACTTATATAAAATATTTTATTTTTAATCTCCACTACGGGTCCCAGAATCAGAATGTAATCTGGTCTATTATTTTTAACAACAAAAATCTTCAGAACAATGGCTTCACCGTCTGACCTTTAATGGAGAGTGGCTGCAATTGCTTTTGCTATCAGCGATTAAATAACCCTGGCTGCCCGAGGCTCCGTTTTAAAGAACTGCCTAACTGTAAAGGAAATTCATGGTCTTGTCGCACAGTATAACCTGACCTTCTCTTGCTTCCTAATGGCTTTCAGCTGATGATAAAACACTACAAATTAGAATGTTTTTATAACGGAGGAAGGCACACATAATTTACCAGGAAAAAAAGTCTAGACCAAAAGTTCATGCGCAATAAACTCATCACTGCGTTGTTATTTACTCCTGAAAATTTAACACATTACTCATTATTATTAAATGTAGTTGACAAAACTGGAACTGCGGCATGAGATTATTATGTTTCCAAACTCGCTTCCCAATGAATTATGACTGTGGTAGATTATGAAATTAATATTTGCAAAAAAAAGGAGCATTAAATATCATCAGCGCACGAGATGCCAAGAGAAAAGAAATGATTATAACCTCAAGGTCACGTTATTCATCTCATTATAAACTGTCCTTGAATTTTCTTCTTAATTAAATTAAATTTTGAGTTTCTTGTCTTTGGATAAGCGTCTTGATGTCTTCTGTGGTTATGGTAATGGAATATCTAAAGGAGACTGAGATGACTTTTGGATTTTACACTTTCAAATGAGAGATCGTTCTGTATGTTCATCAAACTAAGAATATATTGAGGACCGTGATGGTTTCCAGATTCACAATTAGAACTCTTGTATTAAAAGGATTAGAAATTTGAGATCCGAAGGTAAAATTGATAAACATGATCATGGTAAATCTGAATAAAAAATAGCTATTTACAGGTTCATAGCAGTTATACCATTGTTTCGCAGTTATATAGCTTAGGCCAGGGTTCCCCATCCTCAAGGCCCACCAACAGTGTATGTTTTCAGGATTTCCTTAGTATTGCACAGATGATAATTTAATAATCTGCACAGGTGATGATTCCAACACATGTGCACATTTGCAGTGCTAAGGAAATCCTGAAAACATGCACTGTTGGTGGGCCTTGAATGGAGATGAGCGAGTCCATCAAGGCTCGGTTCGCCGGCAGCAAACGAGCCTAGCTCCACAGGCTCGAGCTTTACCTGAACCCCGGATCAAGTCACTGATTGGCAATTTGAGTCTCTTCTCAAGATGGGGAGGGTGGGTGAGTTTATTCAAACTTTTTTTTTTGTTGCACACTTCATCCGAGCATGCTGTTGTTACCTTCAGTGTGTCTAATTCAAACACTGCAATTGGCTCGCACAGGGCTGAGCACCAAGCATTCCTGAGCACAGCTTTGCTTGCGCAAGTTTTGTTTGCACATAAAACATCTGAACCCGAAACTTGATTTTTAAATTTGGAGCTTGGTTCCAAAACTGAAGAGGTTCACTCATCTCTAGCCTTGAGGACTGGAATTAGGGAACACTGGCTTAGACCATCCTTTCCATATGCTTAGTAGTAGAGATGAACAAATAGATTTCAGTTGAACAGAAATCTACATGAATTTTGCAAAAATCCACATTTGCCAATAGAAAACTTTTTGTAATTTGCTCCTTCACGGATTCAGCCAAATGTCATATTTGTAAGCCATAATAGTCCATCATAGTGTTTAAAAAAAAACTAAAATATTTTATACTCTCCTCTTCAGACCCTGGGATCACCTGTCCAGACCTCGCAGTATTTTCAGATCACTACTGCTTCCGGGAAAGTTCTGCGCAAGTACAAGAAAAGTCTCGACATCATGATGTCACGGTGTGCACTGTGACCTTGCCACATATGCAGAAATCCTCCAGTTTTCATCAAAGAGGGAAGCCCTAGCCCAGCATAAGAAGCCCAGGGATTTCAGCGTGATTACCAGACAATGCACAAGGACCGGACGGGTTATGCTGAGTAGTGGAGAGACTTGAGAGCTGAACGATGAGGCAAGAATTACATTTTTGTTGCATATCGAACTCATCTACGTGTGTGTGTGCAACCAATAGATAAATGTGCAGCTATAAAAGCTACTCAAAAATCTGATACAAAATTGAAGTATATTTTTGGGAAGTAAAACAATTATTCTAAAAATTTAAAATAAGATGAAAAATACGTTTTAAATGTTTCTCAATTTTTCTAATCATTTTTTTACTTGCCCCCAAAATATACTTGAAGTTGAGATGAGTTTGATTTCATATAAAATATTTTCTTCCTCTTGTGTTCTTCTCTTTTCCCTTTTTTTTTGTGAATTCTGATTAATAATAAATCTTGTTTGTGGTTATAGTTTATCTAACACATTTTTTTCTGATAAAAAAAAATGCTAAACATATTTTTATTCCTATATATTTATTAATCACTTCACTTCCGCAAATGATTCTGAGTGTTATCACCAACTTCAGTGGCTCATATACTGTAGCTACTTAAGCTCCAAACTGTTGCACATATGCATATGCACGTACACAGAGGGTTCACATTAGAATTTTTATTTTATTTTTGTATATATATATATATATATATATATATATATATATAAATATATATATATATATATATATATATATATATATATATATATATATACGTATATATATATATATATATATATATATATATACGTATATATATATATATATATATATATATATATATATATATACGTATATATATATATATATATATATATATATAATTTTTTTTTCTCTCTCTCTCAAATTATTTAATTTTTTAACAGGTTTGATGACTAATAAATATTCTAAACATTCCAAACATCTACTATGTAATTTTGATAGCTAAAATGCAATTGACACTTTTTCTTGACAAACTTTATTGATTAGGGATGAGTCATATGACACCTTGTGAACCTATTTTTTTGTCACCGGCATTGGAATATCTTGTCTATTTAAACCTGCTTATGTAATTTGCTTATCATCATGGTTTGTCCTGATGAAGTATGTATTTTTGAAACGGGTTGACAAACACCATTGTGATCTTACATTCCTCTTATCCAGGTATCGCAGAATTAACCTATTCTTCTCTGATTGACAAGTCCTATCCTGTGTGGGTCTGCAGCAGCCTATTTTTTATTAAGGGTGGTTGTGTGAGACAAGCCATACTAGATGAGAAACTCATATTGAGACAATTCAGTGACTTGGCTACATACCTTGATGTGCTTGGTCAGCTTCCTAACCTTGCCGCTATCTCCTATCAGTGGCTACCCGCCAAAAGCGGGGTGCTATTGGCTTGGATCGTTGGCACAGGACCCCCGAAGTCATAAAGATTCTAATCTCTGGCAGGCCAGCAGAAGGGTGAGACTCTCTTTCTTGTACCATTTTGTGTTTTTGCTGGGAATGTATAATATGTTTTTGCCTGTTGGTGAACCAATAGCGTATTACCAATGTGTGGTTTCCTCATCCTGTGTTGTCTTAGTAGTGTTTTGCCCACAAAGAAGGAATGCGAGTGTTCAGTGGGGTGAGCATTGGTCCATGCGGTCTTTCTGAAAACAGCCAGGTGTCACACTGTAAGCGTGGCGAGCGCATTCAGACCAAAAGGAGAAAAAACACCAAAACACCACCACAAACAAGAGGGGACACTGGGGACACAATAACAATGGTGGGCCCTAGCGCTAGTGAGAGGGTGAATGGGACACATCCTATCCTCACCTGTAGCTGTCCCTACTCTCCTAGCCAGTCCGTATAAAGCCTCTGCAACTATCGCCGAGCGGGAACCTGAGACCCTGGGAAACCTAGGGGTCCTAACTAGTGAGAGGCAGGTGAGGTTCAGGGGAGATAAACAGGGGAAAAAAGCACCACAAAAGTATGAAGTCTGGCTTCTGGAAATGTCTTTTACAAGTCTTTCCACCAAGGGGCCAGAGAACAAATAATTTTATATCTTCAGTAAGGATTGCTGGGGAACACCTCTATTTAACCTGAAAGGGTGTGGTTACAAAGCAGCTGCAGCTGACACACTCAGCTAGGAACTGCTAGAAAAGCTGACATTAACCATTTCAGTACTTAGAGAAACAAAACCACTTTTAAATATGGAGAGCCAGATGGAGATTAGAGGCTCCAGTCCTAAAGCAGACACTATTGTCCAAAAACAGGGAGACAACCGTGACACCAGGCCAGCAGATGAGAGCATCCACTGACCCTTGTGTCTCCACACTTATCATATTAAAAAGCAAATCAATTGCTGCTAGAACTTCATCATCACTCAGTGAAGTTGATTATCCACACAAACCATAACTTCCCTTACTCTTATGATAAACTACTATAGGAATACAACATTGTTATCTTTTTATTTATCAACAGCCTAGATTTCTGTTTATCTTTTTTGTTTAAAATTATGCCGAAAATATCAAGACACAAAATGTACACTTTATTCTTCATAGTTTGTTACTATACTTTGTGTAAATTTTACTAGCCTCATAACTTCATTTCTTACAAAAAAGTTTTCCTCTTATCTAATGTTTGACTAGTGATTAGTTACATAAAATGGTAATTAGAATTCCATTCGGGAGGAGTACTATACGGCGCTCGCTCTCTCCATAGAGTTGTCTTCTGTTGACTTTTAAGCGTTTGACGGCTGACGTGTTATACCGCTTCATCGCGTGCTGAAGACTTTCCATGGTGCTGATTCAACACAATCACACAGACACTGCCATCTCAGTCAGTGGGAGTTTCTATGAGAAGGTGCCAATTTGGCACTTCAACATTTGATTGAATAACCCTCGGTGAGTCTTTAGAAGTGATGCATCATTCTGCACAATGCTTCCTATTGTTATGAAGGGTTGTTTCAGGTGAAAGGTTCACATAAGTAGATCTTTTCTATGGAGCAATGCATCTCTTAAAGTTTGTTTTCACTGAACGCAGCTTACTTATCTGATGTATAGACATGGCAATGCATTATGTATAAGGTAGATAATAGCCATTATTGCAAGCACATCCCTTTTTTTTATTTTCCATTAGAAACGCATTGCTTTATACCTCTGGGTATTAAGTGGAGTTGTTAAAAAATGATGTTATGCCACCTAATGACATAATACCAGGGGCTGCGCTGCTGAGACAGTAGCAATCAGCTATTATGCAGCCAGATGACTGCTATATCGATATTATCCTAACTGCCTTTGGAGATGTACAATATACATGCACAATATATAAAATAAAATGATCCAATATCACATGCCTATAAGTGATATAAGTGAAAAAAGTGACTGCTTAGGATTAGCAAATAATTTAAAGGTGAAATTAGAGTCTGGTGTTTTCAATCAATGAGTGGATAAGTTATTTTATTTAACCCCTTTGCCCCCGGGTGATTTTTCGTTTTTTATTTTCGTTTTTTTCTCCCCTTCTTCCGAGAGCCATTTTATTTTTATTTTTCCATCAATATCGCCATCTTTTTTGCAGGATGAGTTGTACTTTAGTTTTACTATATAGTGTACTGGAAAATGGGGGAAAAAAATCCAAGTGCGGTGAAGTTGCCAAAAAGTGCAATTGCCAATTGGTTTTGGAGTCTTTTACTCACCGTGTTCACTATATGGTAATGTGTGATGCCTGAGGTCAGAATGAGTTCATAGATACCAAACATGTGTAGTTTTATTTTTATCTATAGGGTAAAAACAAATTCAGACGTTTGTCCAAAAAAAGTTAGCGCTTTTGTCGTCATGTTCTGTGATCCGTTCCGTTCTTATATTTCGGGATCTGTGGCTCAGTGATGGATTATATTTTCAGTCCTGAGCTGGCGTTTTTACTTATATCGTTTTTGTACGGATACAACGTTTTGATCACCTGTTATTGGATTTTAAAAAATGTTTGCATTTGAAATTTTTTTCTCGCCACGCTGCATACCAATCGGATTAATTTAATTTTATATTTTGATAGATCAGGCATTTCTGAATGTGGTGATACCAAATATGACAAGATTGACGGAAAAATAAAAAAGTTACGGCTCTCGTAAAAAGGGGAGGAAAAATACAAAATACAAAAAATACTACTACTACTACTACTACTACTACTACTACTAATAATAATAATAATAATAATAATAATAATAATAATAATAATACAAATTAGAATACAAAACGAAAAACATATACATTTTTGTATAAACGTTTTTGTTAGGTGTGGAAAACACCACCGCAAAGTAAAAATGTTCTAAGAATTAGAAGTGTTAATTAGAGATGATAGGATCAATCCACAAAGAATCAACTTCTAGTTGAGTTTACTGAAATTCTGAGGTCCCTATGAAATTCAAACAAGCTGTGATGCAACTCGCAAGGATCGGCAAAAACAAAAGATGGAAAAAACATCCACACTCTGTCCCATACTCAGGGTCCATACATTAAAAATATGCAGCAATCAGATCACATGGTTAAGCACAGTTAATCAGTAGGTTTATCAGAAGGACTGTAAAAGGTGTGGCCCAGCCAAGAAGTGCGGCTTTTAGGGTACCGTCACACTTTAGCAACGCTCCAGCGATCCCACCAGCGATCTGACCTGGTCAGGATCGCTGGTGCATTGCTACATGGTCGCTGGCGAGCTGTCAAACAGGCAGATCTCACCAGCGACCAGTGACCAGCCCCCAGCGACGTGGAAGTGATGCTGCTCTTGCAGGGAGCCGGCGTCTGGAAGCTGTGGACACTGGTAACCACGGTAAACATCGGTTATGGTTACCCAATATTTACCTTGGTTACCAGTGCACACTGCTTAGTGCTGGCTCCCTGCACTCGTAGCCACAGTACACATCAGGTTAATAAGCAAACCTTTGCTTATTTACCCGATGTATAATCCGGCTACGTGTGCAGGGAGCAGGAGCAGTCACTGGCAGCGAGAGAGCGGCGGAGGCTAGTAACTAAGGTAAATATTGGGTAACCACCTTGGTTACCCGATGTTTACCTTGGTTATAGCTTACCGCAGGCTGCCAGACACCGGCTCCCTGCTCCCTGCACATTCAGATTGTTGCTCTCTCGCTGTCACACACAGCGATGTGTGCTTAACAGCAGGAGAGCAACAATAAAAAAATGAACCAGCACTGTGTGCATCAAGCAGCGATCTCACAGCAGGGGCCAGATCGCTGCTCAGTGTCACACACAGCGAGATCGCTAATGAGGTCACTGGTGCGTCACAAAAAACATGACTCAGCAGCGATCTCGCTAGCGATCTCGCTGTATGTGAAGTACCCCTTACAGAGCAAATGTAAAGATCAGATTCCACAGCTCCTCATAACACAGGAATAAAATAGGCCTAATTAAATTGTGGTGCACTAATACTGTGCGGAAACATTCACTGAAAATGGAAGTGGTAATCTAAGTCTGTGAATTATAATCCAAAGATTCAAGTTATATAGGGAGGTGCTGGACCTGCAGAGTCAGTGTCACTGTGATTTGATTGATCTGTAATACACTGCAGTAATAGCACCTTAATAACAGATTTTTATTTTTTAATACCGCACATACCACAAACAAGATCAACAATATTAAACCCCTCTATCATAATTTTACTACTAAACCAAAATCCTCAAACCAAGGCTTGTTTGCTTCCTGAATTGTGAGCTAGGCAAGCCATTAAGTTTCTATTTTTTATTTTTAAACACAAAAGAAAAATCACTATAATCCAAAAAATATAATCACAACTGTCTTCTTCACAAAGTGTGTGTGCGTGTTGTAAAATAATTTTTTTTGCACTCTTTGTGGTTGTAATAGTCCACTAGTAGACCTATACAATCAATATTTATTCGGCAATCCTTTGGCAAAACAGTATCAAGTCCTCTAGGTACAATTGAACACAGTTTTGAAAGAACTCAGCTTGGAGAGAGTTTCAAACATCTTGGAGAACTACAGTTAGGTCCAGAAATATTTGGACAGTGACACAATTTTCGCGAGTTGGGCTCTGCATGCCACCACATTGGATTTGAAATGAAATCTCTACAACAGAATTCAAGTGCAGATTGTAACGTTTCATTTGAAGGTTTGAACAAAAATATCTGATAGAAATTGTAGGAATTGTCACATTTCTTTACAAACACTCCACATTTTAGGAGGTCAAATGTAATTGGACAAATAAACCAAACCCAAACAAAATATTTTTATTTTCAATATTTTGTTGCGAATCCTTTGGAGGCAATCACAGCCTTAAGTCTGGAACCCATGGACATCACCAAACGCTGGGTTTCCTCCTTCTTAATGCTTTGCCAGGCCTTTACAGCCGCAGCCTTCAGGTCTTGCTTGTTTGTGGGTCTTTCCGTCTTAAGTCTGGATTTGAGCAAGTGAAATGCATGCTCAATTGGGTTAAGATCTGGTGATTGACTTGGCCATTGCAGAATGTTCCACTTTTTTGCACTCATGAACTCCTGGGTAGCTTTGGCTGTATGCTTGGGGTCATTGTCCATCTGTACTATGAAGCGCCGTCCGATCAACTTTGCGGCATTTGGCTGAATCTGGGCTGAAAGTATATCCCGGTACACTTCAGAATTCATCCGGCTACTCTTGTCTGCTGTTATGTCATCAATAAACACAAGTGACCCAGTGCCATTGAAAGCCATGCATGCCCATGCCATCACGTTGCCTCCACCATGTTTTACAGAGGATGTGGTGTGCCTTGGATCATGTGCCGTTCCCTTTCTTCTCCAAACTTTTTTCTTCCCATCATTCTGGTACAGGTTGATCTTTGTCTCATCTGTCCATAGAATACTTTTCCAGAACTGAGCTGGCTTCATGAGGTTTTTTTCAGCAAATTTAACTCTGGCCTGTCTATTTTTGGAATTGATGAATGGTTTGCATCTAGATGTGAACCCTTTGTATTTGCTTTCATGGAGTCTTCTCTTTACTGTTGACTTAGAGACAGATACACCTACTTCACTGAGAGTGTTCTGGACTTCAGTTGATGTTGTGAATGGGTTCTTCTTCACCAAAGAAAATATGCGGCGATCATCCACCACTGTTGTCATCCGTGGATGCCCAAGCCTTTTTGAGTTCCCAAGCTTACCAGTCAATTCCTTTTTTCTCAGAATGTACCCGACTGTTGATTTTGCTACTCCAAGCATGTCTGCTATCTCTCTGATGGATTTTTTCTTTTTCTTCAGCCTCAGGATGTTCTGCTTCACCTCAATTGAGAGTTCCTTAGACCGCATGTTGTCTGGTCACAGCAACAGCTTCCAAATGCAAAACCACACACCTGTAATCAACCCCAGACCTTTTAAGTACTTCATTGATTACAGGTTAACGAGGGAGACGCCTTCAGAATTAATTGCAGCCCTTAGAGTCCCTTGTCCAATTACTTTTGGTCCCTTGAAAAAGAGGAAGCTATGCATTACAGAGCTATGATTCAAAAACCCTTTCTCCGATTTGGATGTGAAAACTCTCCTATTGAAGCTGGGAGTGTGCACTTTCAGCCCATATTATATATATAATTGTATTTCTGAACATGTTTTTGTAAACAGCTAAAATAACAAAACTTGTGTCACTGTCAAAATATTTCTGGACCTAACTGTATCCTCGGATCACTGACCAACAAAGCTTTTGTTAAATAAGTATTGTTGGGTGTCTTTAAAGTATTTTTGTGTGCTAATTCTGAATCTGCAATCAAAATTTTCCTACCAAGCACCATTTTTTTTGTAATTTTGTTTTTTTCCAATCATTTTAGCCTACGGTGCTCCTTCATAAATTACTTTCATTTTATAGATGCGGGATTGTTATAATTTTATTTTTTTGTTACACACTACATCTGATAACGCTCTTGTTACCCCTAGTGTGAGCCGTTCAAACACTGCAGCGGCTCGCACTGGGCTGAGCACCGAGCGTACCTGAGCACAGCGTTGCTTGTGCAAGTTAAGTTGCAGGTGTGACTGAGGTGCAGGGCGGTGTGACTTTGGACTTTTGATGGCCGCTACAGGTGGCTATGGCTCAGACTATATTATCTGATCTTGTTCTAGGCATCAGAAAGTGGGTGACACTACTAGGGATATATATCTAATTACTGTTACCCAACCCATTGTACATGACTTTTATGTACAACTTTGTTATGGGCAACTTTTTTCTGTGCCATCCTGACCCCTTCATTGGACCCTGGTAACTATACCCATGTTCACTCAGGCTATGGGCCAGAGATATTTTATTTTTTTTATTTTTTTTTGATACTTGCATGCCCTGCTCCAGCACCTTAGGGAAAGATTGGAGGGTTGGGTTTATCAGCCATATGGCGGCCCTGGTAATAAATCCATAGCACATTTATTTGAGAACCAGTGCAATTTATATAACACCGCCAGGTACCAATCTTCGTCTTTAACCTCATAATTCATTACTGTGGAGGTATTGCAGTATGTTGGTATTTAACCTTTATTGGTGACTATAGGGACCCTTTGTCTGTAACCATGCATGGTTATTTTGGATGATCACAATTTTTTATGTGTATTTTAAATGATTTTAAATGCATTTTATTGCCACTTTATATTTGAATAAAATCTTTGCATGTTTTTGCACAACATAGATCCATGTCAGGCATCATTCAATTATTTTATATAAGCGTGGTGCCTTGTTGTACTTTTTTCGTGTTTATGTTGTACTCTTTGGTACTTGGCACATAGCTTTTCTTTGGGAATATAGGTGGTGCCCAGCCATTTTCTGGTGGACATGCAGTCTTGTCATAGAGTATAGCGGGCTTTACACGCTACGATATCGTTAATGAATTATCGTCGGCGTCACGGCGTTTGTGACGCACATCCGGCGTCATTAACGATATCGCAGTGTGTGACACTTATGAGCGACCTTAAGCGATCGCAAAAGTGGTCAAAATTGTTTGCTGCAGAGAGGTCGTCCTGGAACAAAAAATCGTTTTCTGTTTATTAACGATGGTGTTCCTTGTTTCTGCGGCAGCACACATCGCTGTGTGTGACACTGCAGGAGCGACGAACATCTCCTTACCTGCATCCACCGGAAATGAGGAAGGAAGGAGGTGGGCGGGATGTTACGTCCCACTCATCTCCGCCCCTCTGCTTCTATTGGACGCCTGCCGTGTGACGTCGCTGTGACGCCGCACGAAACGCCCCTTTAGAAAGGAGGCGGATCGCCGGCCAGAGCGACGTCGCAGGGCAGGTAAGTGCATGTGATGCTGCCATAGCGATAATGTTCGCTACGGCAGCGATCCCACAATATCGGCCGTACGACGGGGGCGGGTGCTATCGTGCTCGACATCGCTAGCCGATGCTAGCGATGTCGCAGCGTGTAAAGCCCGCTTAAGACCTGTGACATGAAACAGTCTTCCATTTTTGTACTAAAATGTGGCTGTTCCGCACCCAGTTTTTAGCCTCCTACACAGCCTTTTCTGTTTCAGTTAATGACTCTTTCAACCTACATATAAAAGTTACGATAATCTGTTCTGTTTGATATGACTGATTATTTATATGTCGAGGGCGGAGGAGGGGACGCCGCGCTCTCCCACTGCTCGGGTCCGGCTGCCGCGGCTGCTGCGGCCTGCCGCTGCTCGGTGGCTCGAGCGATGGGCCAGATCCCGGGGACTCGAGCGGCGCTCCTCGCCCGTGAGTGAAAGGGGATTGGGATTTGGGGATAGTTTATTGTCCGTGACGCCACCCACGGTTGTGGTGATTGAATGTACACCACCGCTGCTCTGGCTGGGGATCCCGGGAGTGATGGTGTGGAGCAGCCAGTTGTTGTGTTGCCCCTCCGTGGGTAGGGGTTGGTGATCCCGGGGCCCAGTGATGGGGTGTTGGGATGGTGGACAGGCGGGTATGGGGCCTGTGGAGGTGCAGGGGCGCAGGGACTGTGCTGTGCCGCACGGCACGGTGGTACTCACTCAGCCCAATGAAGCACACAGAGTCTCTGCTGAAACAAACGGCTGGATGGACGGGTCCCACAGGCGGCTGCGGTGTTTTTCCCCTGACCCCAGGTTGTTAGTGTAAGTCCTTTTCTTCGCCTCCGTGCACACTCTTCCTGCTCTCCGGTTTCCAGCTGGCTTCCCGATTCAGTACCGGGGGGCCACCGCCCAGCCCCGGCTACCTGCGGTTCCACCAACTGGCTCCCCGGCTCCCTGCAGACGGCCACTACCGTCTGTCTGACTTTCTGCACAGGGGCCCTAGGCTCCAACCTAGGCCCCAGTCTGCGTCTGCCTCTCTGCAGACTTCCTCTCCCCTTCACTCCTGAACTTCTCTCTGGGCTTGTTTCCTGCCTCAGGCCAGCTCACTCCAGGGTGGGTGTCCCCATCTCCTGACCCCGCCCACCTGGTGTGTCAGTCTGAGCCCGAGGCAGAAAGCAGGTCCCTTTGGGGATGTCTGCTGTGAACTGCTGGGGGTGGGGGTGTGTGTGTGTTGTTACCTGTGTCCCCTGGCTTGTCCAGGGCGACACATATACATCTGACTATAATCCTACAAAATCACTGACACTGTGCAAGTGTACCTAGAAGAAATGTTGCTGGTTTGAATGGTGCTCACACCAAATATTGATTTGATTTAGATTTTTTTGTTCATTCAATTTGCATTTTGCTAAGAGATTAAAAGAAAAACTATTAACACTTCTTCTTTTCAGAGCATTGTTATTTTGCAGTATTTTTTTTCCCATACCTGTACAAACTCTTGCACAGTACTATATATGTATATATATATTAGGTGCTCACACTGCTACATTTTTCAGACATTTTCCTTCATGTTCTCCATGTCACTTGAATTGCCAACAGCCTTCCTGTGATGGTTTTTATACAGATGCTTATTTTTGGAAGATCTTCTACTTTAGGCACAATCTCCCCACTTCTTTATCATGAACCTGACAGTAGCCCTGGGATATAAAAGTCACAAAACACTTTTTGTGTCCCTAAATAACCTTTTCTTTGAATTTGTGTGTCAAACCTTTATAATATAAGGCTACGTTCACACATCCATGTGACATCACACGGACCCATACAATTTTATTTTCCCATACACAAATTAGTTTTCAAAACGATCAGTGTCCAGTCTGTGACACTCAGAGCAGGTGATATTCTCATCCATTCTGCGGCTCGGACTCGGCCATTGAAGTCTATGGAGATTCGTATAAAATGGATAAAACCAGGAAGACAGACTTTATACTTCAGAGTTCTATTTGAGTTTCAGCCATTTTTTACTGATCCATTGATAAGAACCACTGGATAAATTAAGCTCAGACTGTCTACATGCCCCAAATTTTAAAAATGGATGGAAAACTGTTGCTCACGGATGTAAACATTGACAGGGATATGTGAATGAAGTCCTAGTATGTTCTTTTCCCAGACGTTGTATGTTATCTGACTTGGAACTTTTAAAATTAAAAGGAATCTGTCACCAGGTGTTTGCTCCCCCATCTGAGAGCAACATGATGTAGAGATAGAGACCCTGATTCCAGTGACATGTCACTTACTGGTCTGTTTGCTGTCATTTTGATAAAGTCAATGTATTCTCTGCTGTAGAGCTAACAGTTATTTGAATGTAGAGCTCTATAACCCCGCTCACAACACTGATTGGCAGCTTTTTGCCCATAGACAATGTACACAAGAAGCTGCCAATCAGTGGTGGGTGTGGGGTTACACAGAGCTCATGAATATGGAGGACTTCCTGGCAGCATGTCAAGTGGTCCTCCAATGATAATCTCTTGCTGATTAAACTGTGATCTTATCAAATGTACACTAAGCAGCCCAGTAAGTGACACATTCATGAAATCAGGATCTCTGCCCCTACATTATGTTGCTGTTAGATTAGGTGAAAAAAAAAAACTGGTGACAGATTCTCTTTAATAATCATCAGAAAGTGCAATATTTTCATATTACTATGCAAGAGAAAAGAAGTATTTCACAACAAAAGGGATCACCTTAAAAATAGTACATTTTATGCTGATATCAAGAGGAAAAACACAATCAATCTAAAAACAGCTATTGGTTTAATAAACTAATAAGACTTGCCCATAATAGAGCTCTGATTATACCCACATCTTAGTGGTACCCCTAAACAGAGTTCAACTTTAATAAGCTGTTCTCCATAAGGGTGGTGTCACACACAGCGACGACGACAACGACGTCGCTGCTAAGTCACCATTTTCTGTGACGTTGCAGCGACGTCCCGTCGCTGTCGTTGTGTGTGACATCCAGCAACGACCTGGCCCCTGATGTGAGGTCGCCGCTCGTTGCTGAATGTCCTGCTTCATTTTTTGCTCGTTGCTCTCCCGCTGTGAAGCACACATCGCTGTGTGTGACAGCGAGAGAGCGACGAAATGAAGCGAGCAGGGGCCGGCATCTGGCAGCTGCGGTAAGCTGTAGCCAGGGTAAACATCGGGTAACCAAGGGAAGACCTTTCCCTGGTTACCCGATATTTACCTTCGTTACCAGCATCCGCCGCTCTCGCTGTCAGTGCCGGCTCCTGCTCTGTGCACATGTAGCAGAGTACACATCGGGTAATTAACCCGATGTGTACTGTAGCTAGGAGTGCAGGGACCCAGCGCTAAGCAGTGTGCGCGGCTCCCTGCTCTCTGCATATGTAGCTGCAGTACACATCTGGTAATTAACCCGATGTGTACTATAGCTAGGAGTGCAGGGGAGCCAGCGCTAAGCAGTGTGCATGGCTCCCTGCTCTCTGCACATGTAGCACAGCGACACGTGTCGTTATGATCGCTGCTGTTTCTGGTGTGTTTGTCAGCTAAGCAGCGATCATAACAGCGACTTACTAGGTCGCTGTTGCGTCACATAAAATGGTGACGTAACAGCGATGTCATTGTCACTGTCGCTATGTGTGAACCCAGCTTTAGTGTCATTCCACCAGGAACAATCCAATTGTTATCTCAAATACTGCGGATACCACCTGTAATCACTGTAAGGTCAATAAAGAAAGAAAGAGTGATGTGGTATATTATACAATGAAGTATATGTGTGTATATATATATATATATATATATATATATATATATATATGTATATATATATATATATATATATATACATACACACACATATATATACAGTATATATATATAGATAGATAGATAGATAGAGACAGAGAGAGAACCCCATGTGTATTGATATATGTTGAGTTTCTCCCACCATCGATCCATGACACTTATTTATATGCAGTCACGGATTGGATTTCTGCAGTACATTGCACCACTATAGTGGCATTGTGGCGCCCTGGACAAGCCAGGTCATCACAGGTACTACACCAACACACCCTACACCCCGGCTAGGCACACCTAAGTCAAACACAATTCCTTGTTGCCTTCTTCCAGGGGCTGATGTCCACACCAGGGGGTGGGCCAGGCGGTTGGTCCCGCCCACCGAGGAGTTCACAGTCCTGGAAGCGGGAAAAGTAGGCAGATCAGTTTTGGAGAGTGAAGTGGTAGAGGAGCAGTCTGACTGTGTCCGGGTGTGTGGCCCGGGCACATACAGCAAGATTGGCAGACGGTGGTGACCGTCTGCAGGAGAGGCTGATTGGAGTGAACCGTACGGACCGGGGACGGGCGGTGGCCCGCCGGTACCGGATTGGGGAGTGAAGAGAAGCCAGCACCATTCGGCAGGGCCTACGGACCCCGACCAGGCTAGGAGTCGCTGTAAAACCGGTCAAATCCGTTAGCGAAGGGAACCTCCGGGGTTTCCCAGCAGCCAAGACCCAATTGAAGGCAACAGCTCACACCATAGAGGGAAACACAGTCACCGCCAAGGCTACAGTTCCCAGGGCCAGAGCCTGCGGGCAAAAGGGGCTCCTTCAGCATCCATCCAAGCTGGGGAGCGGGTTACCGGTGGGAAGCCATTGGAACCGTAAACACAACACAGGTGCAGGGAAACGCAGTCACCATCAACCTACCGGGAGGAGAACAACCGCAGCCGCCTGTGGGACCCGTCCATCCAGCTGTTTGTTTGACCAGAGACTCTGTGTGAATTACTGGCTGAGTGAGTACCACCGTGCCGTGCGGCACAGCGCTGC